>NC_089520.1:312500-330000 GCF_963924715.1 Thunnus thynnus
TGTGTGTTAGTGTGTGTATATTAGTGTGTGTTAGTGTGTATTAGTGTGTGTGTTAGTGTGTATTAGTGTGTTAGTGTGTATTAGTGTGTGTTAGTGTGTGTATATTAGTGCGTCTCACCCGTCCAAACGGTTCAAAGATGCCTCTCAGCATCTCCTCGGTGATGTTGAAGTGCAGAGATCCGATGTAGAGCCTCATGGGTCCAGATGTTCCTTTCTGCAGGTTGTTGGCTGCAGCTGCTGCTCTGTTCTTCTCTGCCTGAACACAGAAAATGTGTTTTGACTCGTCTTTAAAACTCCTGAGTCTGTTTTAAACTCCTGAGTCTGTTTTAAACTCCTGAGTCTGTTTTAACCTCCTGAGTCTGTTTTAAACTCCTGAGTCTGTTTTAAACACATATGTGACATTTTATCCACCAGAAGATCCCCTCCGTCCTCCAGCAGGCTGCATTATTTCATGGTATTACAGAAACCTGCTTTCTGTAACGGGAAAACAGGGTTGAGGTCCTCAGCCTTGTTATTGATCCTACAGACTCTGAACATCATGCTTCATAAAGATCTTCCTCATGCGGTGTTGTGATGATGATGATGCTGGGTTGAGATCAGGTGACTGTGAAGGTCGTAACTCCCATCAGGATAAAGCTGATCACTCACAACTACTTTGTATTGATTAGCAGTGACCCTTCCCCAAACCCTGCCAGCATAACAGAGTCCCCAGACCCCCTCATTGTAGGGGTCCAGCACTCAGACCTGGACCAGACCCCCTCACTGTAGGGGTCCAGCACTCAGACCTGGACCAGACCCCCTCACTGTAGGGGTCCAGCACTCAGACCTGGACCAGGTTTTCCTTTAACGTGTCACCAGTCTGTATATTTGTGGTTTTTGAGAAATAATAAGCAATCGGCACGTTTTGAAGGGGACTGCACTAGTTACATATGAATATAATGAATCGTAACCAACGTCACACTTTTTGAAGTTGTTTCTTATAATTTGTACCAAATGTCCTAATAATGAACCGTTAAATACCTGCACATTTCCAGGAAATTAATATGAAATTAAAGCCGCAGTAAAATCAAGTGTTACTGAAAACTGCACACATCTGTGTGTGTGTGTGTGTGTGTGTGTGTGTGTGTGTGTGTGTGTGTACCTGCGAGGCCTGTACAATGATGGGAACTCCCAGCAGCCTTTGCCCCGTCAGCCCGATGGCCAGAGGGACAGAGTTGGCCTCCACAAACTCGATGTAGGCGATGCCCTTTGACCTGCGCGAATTCCTGTCTGAGATCATCCTCACGTCCCGAACCTGCAGAGTGACCGCAGCGGCAGTTACCACGGCAACCAGCCACCGAAAACCACCACCCACTAGTGTAATACATACTATGTACTAACTAAGTATGTACTACTGCATATTGCATACTAGCATACTGCATACTGCATACTAGCATACTGCATACTAGCATACTGCATACTAGCATACTAGCATACTGGCTGCAGTGACAACTGAGGACACTGAGCTGTCAGATGAAGAGCTGCAGACTTACAGCTTGTTTCTCTGCAGTGGAAACACAGCCAGTGTCAGCGTTTACCTTCCCCACAGCAGAGAAGAACTCCTCCAGGTCTCTGGGTCGTATCCTGGCTGCCAGCTGCATGCAGAACACCGTCCTGGCATCGCGCTCCTCTGGAGTCAGGTTATCTATCGGCTGCCTGTACAGAGTCAACAGCATCAAACTACAGGAAGTACTCTCTCCCATCAGCGCCTGCTTCACAGCGAAGCCTTCAGGCCCAGTCCAAACAAGCTGGCCTGTTGCATTTATCTCGCGCCAGCCGCATGATAGAAACGTCATCAACACGCCAACACGCTCGCCGTGGATTCTCTGGAACATGAGCTGCTGTATTCACACAAAAGCTCAATCAGACATTACATGGAGTTTGTAGTGGAGAGCTGTCACAACACCCACACTACCTGTCTGACTGTAACCCTCCATACTGACTGTAGAGGCTGCCTGCAGAGTCAGTGTCACTACACCTGGATTAACTCTGACTGTAGTCTGACTCACCTGTCTGACTGTAGTCCGACTCCCCTGTCTGACTGCAGTCTGACTGACCTGTCTGACTGTAGTCTGACTGACCTGTCTGACTGTAGTCTGACTCCCTGTCTGACTGTAGTCTGACTGACCTGTCTGACTGTAGTCTGACTCCCTGTCTGACTGTAGTCTGACTCACCTGTCTGACTGTAGTCTGACTCCCTGTCTGACTGTAGTCTGACTGTAGTCTGACTGACCTGTCTGACTGTAGTCTGACTCCCTGTCTGACTGTAGTCTGACTGTAGTCTGACTGACCTGTCTGACTGTAGTCTGACTGACCTGTCTGACTGTAGTCTGACTCCCTGTCTGACTGTAGTCTGACTGTAGTCTGACTCCCTGTCTGACTGTAGTCTGACTGTAGTCTGACTGACCTGTCTGACTGTAGTCTGACTGTAGTCTGACTGACCTGTCTGACTGACCTGTCTGACTGTAGTCTGACTGACCTGTCTGACTGTAGTCTGACTCCCTGTCTGACTGTAGTCTGACTCCCTGTCTGACTGTAGTCTGACTGTAGTCTGACTGACCTGTCTGACTGTAGTCTGACTCCCTGTCTGACTGTAGTCTGACTGTAGTCTGACTCCCTGTCTGACTGTAGTCTGACTCACCTGTCTGACTGTAGTCTGACTCCCTGTCTGACTGTAGTCTGACTGTAGTCTGACTGACCTGTCTGACTGTAGTCTGACTGTAGCCTGACTGACCTGTCTGACTGTAGTCTGACTGACCTGTCTGACTGTAGTCTGACTCCCTGTCTGACTGTAGTCTGACTGACCTGTCTGACTGTAGTCTGACTGTAGTCTGACTCCCCTGTCTGACTGTAGTCTGACTGTAGTCTGACTGACCTGTCTGACTGTAGTCTGACTGTAGTCTGACTCCCTGTCTGACTGTAGTCTGACTGTAGTCTGACTGACCTGTCTGACTGTAGTCTGACTCCCTGTCTGACTGTAGTCTGACTGTAGTCTGACTGACCTGTCTGACTGTAGTCTGACTGTAGTCTGACTGACCTGTCTGACTGACCTGTCTGACTGTAGTCTGACTGTAGTCTGACTGACCTGTCTGACTGTAGTCTGACTCCCTGTCTGACTCCCTGTCTGACTGTAGTCTGACTCCCTGTCTGACTGTAGTCTGACTGTAGTCTGACTGACCTGTCTGACTGTAGTCTGACTCCCTGTCTGACTGTAGTCTGACTGTAGTCTGACTCCCTGTCTGACTGTAGTCTGACTGTAGTCTGACTCACCTGTCTGACTGTAGTCTGACTCCCTGTCTGACTGTAGTCTGACTGTAGTCTGACTGACCTGTCTGACTGTAGTCTGACTGTAGTCTGACTGACCTGTCTGACTGTAGTCTGACTGTAGTCTGACTGACCTGTCTGACTGTAGTCTGACTGTAGTCTGACTCCCCTGTCTGACTGTAGTCTGACTGTAGTCTGACTGACCTGTCTGACTGTAGTCTGACTGTAGTCTGACTCCCTGTCTGACTGTAGTCTGACTGTAGTCTGACTGACCTGTCTGACTGTAGTCTGACTCCCTGTCTGACTGTAGTCTGACTGACCTGTCTGACTGTAGTCTGACTGTAGTCTGACTGACCTGTCTGACTGTAGTCTGACTCCCTGTCTGACTCCCTGTCTGACTGTAGTCTGACTGTAGTCTGACTGACCTGTCTGACTGTAGTCTGACTGTAGTCTGACTGACCTGTCTGACTGTAGTCTGACTCCCTGTCTGACTGTAGTCTGACTGTAGTCTGACTGACCTGTCTGACTGTAGTCTGACTGTAGTCTGACTGACCTGTCTGACTGTAGTCTGACTCCCTGTCTGACTGTAGTCTGACTGTAGTCTGACTGACCTGTCTGACTGTAGTCTGACTGTAGTCTGACTCCCTGTCTGACTGTAGTCTGACTGTAGTCTGACTGACCTGTCTGACTGTAGTCTGACTCCCTGTCTGACTGTAGTCTGACTCCCTGTCTGACTGTAGTCTGACTGTAGTCAGACTCCCTGTCTGACTGTAGTCTGACTGTAGTCTGACTCCCTGTCTGACTGTAGTCTGACTGTAGTCTGACTGACCTGTCTGACTGTAGTCTGACTGTAGTCTGACTGACCTGTCTGACTGTAGTCTGACTGTAGTCTGACTGTAGTCTGACTGTAGTCTGACTGACCTGTCTGACTGTAGTCTGACTGTAGTCTGACTGACCTGTCTGACTGTAGTCTGACTGTAGTCTGACTCCCCTGTCTGACTGTAGTCTGACTGTAGTCTGACTGACCTGTCTGACTGTAGTCTGACTCCCTGTCTGACTGTAGTCTGACTGTAGTCTGACTGACCTGTCTGACTGTAGTCTGACTGTAGTCTGACTCCCTGTCTGACTGTAGTCTGACTGTAGTCTGACTGACCTGTCTGACTGTAGTCTGACTCCCTGTCTGACTGTAGTCTGACTGACCTGTCTGACTGTAGTCTGACTCCCTGTCTGACTGTAGTCTGACTGTAGTCTGACTGACCTGTCTGACTGTAGTCTGACTGTGGGTATAAGTCTGCCATCAGCCGCCTTGTGTAACACAGTCGACATACGTCTTTTACTGTTGTATGTGGCACTTTCTTTTGCTGGGATTTAGTATCCTCCCTACTCCAACACCATTTTGCAAGGGCACAGTCGCTGCATCCTGGGCTTAGCGCTGTGGTGACGGGTCTGGCTATGCAAGACTAGTCTGACTGTAACCCTCCATAGAGACAGGAGAGACAGAATACATCTGAGCAGCAGTGCAGGGTGCAGACGTCCTGACTTTTACTCACTACATCTCCCATAATGCACCTGGAGTGTAAACAGACATGCCTTAAAACCACCCAGAAATCTGAAGTCAAATGACATCATAACAAGCTCTCACCTTATTGGACTCTTCTCCTTCCTGACAGGACTCTTACTCCTGGACTGCCGACGGCTGGACAGAGAGAGAGAGACAGGTTAGAGAGAGAGAGAGACAGGTTAGAGAGAGAGAGAGACAGGTTAGAGAGAGAGACAGGTTAGAGAGAGAGAGACAGGTTAGAGAGATGCACTTCCTCCTCCACTGTGACTTCCACTATTCTATAATAACTTGCAGTATTACAGTATTGCAGTACTGACTGTTTGTGATACTCTATAATAACTTGCAGTATTACAGTATTGCAGTACTGACTGTTTGTGATACTCTATAATAACTTGCAGTATTACAGTATTGCAGTACTGACTGTTTGTGATACTCTATAATAACTTGCAGTATAACTCGCAGTATTACAGTATTGCAGTACTGACTGTTTGTGATACTCTATAATAACTCGCAGTATAACTTGCAGTATTACAGTATTGCAGTACTGACTGTTTGTGATACTCTATAATAACTCGCAGTATAACTTGCAGTATTACAGTATTGCAGTACTGACTGTTTGTGGTGCTCCCTGTAGCGCCCCCCCCTCTCTCGGCTCTTGCTGCAGCTGCGGCGGCGCTCTCGGCTGCGGCTTCTCCGTCTGTCTCGGCTGCGTTTGCGTTCTCGGCTGCGGCTTCTCTTCCTGTCTCGACTGCGGCTGCACTTCCTTTCACGGCTGCGACTGTGGCTGCGCTTCTTCCTGCTGGACACACAGCAGCCAATCAGAACACGGGTCCACCCGGGTCACACGGTGAGTCAGATACATTGACACACCTCCTCCCGCTGTCACGCCATGAGCGTCACGTCAGCTAACCTGTCTCACAGACAGTCAGAAAGACGGGTACCTCTTGCTGTGCTCCTCCTGCCCGTTGGGATTCGGGTTCTTGGCGTCGTCCTAAGCGGGTCGACAGAGAACAGCATGAGGACGCAACATTCAGGTGTCCAGGAGGGAGGGGGGACAAGAGAGAATATAGACACAGTTAAATGAGTCACATTGAAGCAGATTGTTGTGTGTGACGGGGGGGGGCGTGGGGGCGTGGGGGGTGTTAGAGGTCAGAGGTCAGTCTGGATCAGTCAGTCAGTCCCAGGCTGCAGCCCGGTAGCCGGCTGGAACTCCGGCAGCAGACGCGACTCTTCTTCTTCTGTGGTGGGACTCCTCTGAAGGGCCCTGAAGCAGACAGGAGGCTTAGTCACTACACTCAGCCCAGAAGAAGAACCCCGGACACAACCTCCACTACACCTGACACACTGCCTCACCTGTGCAGGTACCATGCCTGTATGAGGAGCTGCTCTCAGATTACATGTTTATTGACTCAGATTAAGGAGCTGCTCTCTCAGATTAAATGTTTATTGACTCAGATTAAGGAGCTGCTCTCTCAGATTAAATGTTTATTGACTCAGATTAAGGAGCTGCTCTCTCAGATTAAATGTTTATTGACTCAGATTAAGGAGCTGCTCTCAGATTAAATGTTCAGACTGACTACCCGGTCGGTCACTTTTAGTCTCAGGATGTGGAGACTTTCAGAGTCTCGGTTGAACCCTCATTCTGAGTCCCTGCTTAGAGCTCAGAGCCGGGATGCAGAACGGTTCCAGCAGGACATAAACTACTACTTTATGCTTAGCTAACAGCTAACAGCTAACTCTGATGCTAATGCATTGTGACGCTGCCTTCCCATGATCCTCCTGTGATTATCACTCAGCTGCTCCATGCTCTCCTGTCTGTCTCTGACACTTAATTTCCCAGAATCCTCAGCTGTTCCTCCTCGGGGGGGGGTTGGGCCAAACTCGGTGTGACAGTTTACAGTTACCAAGGGAACCACAGTCATGTTACCATGGGGACCACAGTACAGCAATGCATGATGGGGCTTTTTACTACCTTCATGTCTGTGACAGATCACACTGGCATTCAGGGGAGCAGAGGTGAGAAATCGTTAGGCAAGTCTACAAAGAGAGATAGACGGGCATTTATTCATGACAGTCTGAAAAGGAACGCATCATCATCATCATCATCATCATCATCATCATCATCATCATCAGCCCAACTCTACTGTCTACAGTTATTCTAACATTAGCAGCTACAGAGTGAAGAGGACTGCTTTGAGGACTGGTGTGATGAGCATTATTTGCACATCAATGCACAAAAAACTGAAGGAATAATATGAGATTCCAGATTAACTGTAGATCACAGCTGTGTTGCCAAACTAGTGTGTCGGTACCTCAGAGGACAGACAGACTCACCTTCCTGTACGGAGCCTCCAGCATCGCCTCGATGTCCAGGTCATCTGCCATCTTGCTGCTGGTCTGCGAACACACACAGTGAGCTGTTTGCTTAATCCCAAGCCTGACCAAGCCTATAAAGAGAGACTGAACTAAACTCCAAACAGAACAAGCTCTGATCTAGAACACAGGAGATAGCAGCTGGTTGGTGAGTGTTTCTGAAACTTTGTCTCAGGCTTTGTTGGAGCAGAGCACTTCCTGGTTTCGCTCTCTGAATTTCAATTGGTGGGTCACTGACAGGGTTCACACCCTCTATTGTTGCCTTACTGTGAAAATCTGAAAGGGGCGGGTTCAGCTGTGACACTTCCTGGTATTTAAACACACAAGCTGCGCTCTAGCATCAGTGGAAGCGTCAGTCCTTAAGACCGAATTGTGTAAAGACCTGCAAGTCTACCTGTCCACCGAGCAAGTCCACCGAACGGTGAGTCCCTTTCTACGATCTATCAACGTAGCCTTCCTCACTCACCATCTGCTACAAACACATTCCTGTCATCCAATGCTTTCGAGAAAAAAAACAACACACCTGTCGTAGACAGTGCAACCCGGAAAACCTCATTTCAGTCAGAAAAGCCTCGTCTACTCAGTCCTCCTTCACTCTTGGCCATTGGAACTGCCAGTTGACTGTAAACAAAACTGAATTCATCCAAGCACTCGCTAATATGACAGACATTCAGGTTCTAGTCCTGACCGAAACCTGGATCCGTCCAGAAAACACCGCTACACCAGCCGCACTCTCAAGTCTCTGAGGGGTCCTCGTTTCCAAACACTGGAAATTCAGTAAGCTTTCTCTGCCAAGCAACAACTCCTCCTTTGAATACCACACAATCAGAGTTACTGCTCCTGTTCAGCTGGTTGTGGTTGTCATATCAACCACCAGAGAGTCAACCGGGAAACTTTGTAGTCAAACTAGACATGTTACACTCAGCCATTCCTGATGACGACACACCTCTGACTGTCCTGAATATCCACACTGACAAAACCCGAGCAGCTGACTTCCTGTCACTTCTGTCTTCATTCGATGTCAAACAGATCTCCACCCCTCCCACACACAAAGCAGGAAACACTCGGATGTTTATTCAGAACTGCTCCACAGCAAATCTGACTGTCACCCTCGTACATCTGTCTGATCTTTATCCAATTCACCATCTCCTTACAGAACATCCTCATGCTGCTCCGCAGTTGGTCTCCTTCCACCTCAACATCCTTTTGCTCACACTGACTCAACTTTCCAATGAGGTCTTGGCTACCCTGCCTCCTCATAATGAATTCCCCTCAATGAAGCTACAGACACTCTGCTCCTCACTAGCCTCCTCTCTTCACCATCTCTGCCCTCTAACATCCAAACCTGCTCACATCATCCCCCTAGTCCACGGCTCACTGAAGACAGAGAGCAAAGGATGGAGCTCAGAGCAGCGGAGAGAAAATCCAGAGAGTCCACTGATGTCAGTGACTGTCAGGGTCTCCTAGCAGCATCATTCTCCTCCAGTTTAAAAACAGCTAAGACCACTTACTATCAGAACAAGATCTGTGGCACCTCAGACGCTCAGAAAATGTTCTCTGCTTTTAATTTGCTCCTCAATCCACCTCCTCCTCCAACCTCCTGTAATCAGTCCTCTGATCCTGACAGGGCCACGCTGTCCTCATTCTCCCCTCTGACCGAGGACGACGTCTCCAAACTTCTGCTGGACTCTTGTCCCACTACCTGTCCACTGGACCCAATACCATCCAACCTTCTACAGACCAGTTCCCCACACTTAACCCTGCAGTCACACACATCATCAACTCCTCACTTACAACAGGTGTTTTCGCCGCCACATTTAAGCAAGCTCGATTCACCCCGCTGCACAAAAAACCTGCACTCAACCCAGCTCAGGTTGAAAACTATAGACCGGTTTCACTCCTGCCCTTCTTATCAAAAATACTTGAGCACACAATCAACCTGTACGACCCGAATCAGTCCGGCTTTAAGCGCCGTCACTCTACTGAGACTGCCCTCCTGTCGGTTATGGACTCACTGCTTTCAGCTAGAGCTGCTGGTCAGTCCTCAGCTCTACTGCTGCTGGATCTGTCAGCTGCCTTTGACACAGTCAACCACCAAATCCTCCTCCCCACACTCACTGAGCTCGGTATCTCAGCATCCGCCCTCTGCTGGTTCATGTCCTACCTGTCAGGGTGATATTTTAGAGCATCTTGGGGGGGGGGGGGGGGGGCTGTCCAAACTGCACAGCTTATCCACAGGGGTTCCTCAGGGGTCAGTGCTTGGTTCTCTTCTCTTCTCATTATACACCACCTCACTTGGCGCAATCATCAGCTCCTATAGCTTCTCATACCACTGCTATGCTGATGATACTCAGCTCTTCCTGTCGCTCCTGCCGGAAGACCACACAGTCTCGGCTGGGATCTCATCGTGTCTTGCCGACGGATGTGGACATGGATGAAAGAACGCCACCTTCAACTCAGCCTCTCGAAGTCTGAGCTCCTTGTCATCCCAGCCAGTCCCTCCATACAACAAAACATCAGCAACCAGCTCGAATCAACCCAACTCATGCCCACAAAGTCTGCCCGGAACCTGGGTGTCATGATTGATGATGACTGGTTTACCCTGTTACCCCTAACCCTCACCAATCTCACTTCTCACGCCTGAACCTAACCAACCCAACCAACGAAGGCAACCAGTACCAGCCAATCAGAAGCAGAGTAGGGCCCGTCATGACTTCACCATCCTGGGGAAAAAAATATGGCCCACCAGTAAGCTACACTGCATTGTATATATATATATATATATATATATATATATATATATATACACACACACACATAATGCCCTTAAAGTGGCCCAGAATATGTAAAATGGAAATATTTCAATATTTCACAATTATGTATTTTTGTGCAGCTGCCATAGTTTTGCACAGAGGGTGTTGATTGATGGCTTTACTGGTAATAATGAAACTCACCATTCAAATGTTGTTGCACTCTTCACTTTCAATAAGTGAACAGAAATAATTGTGGCTGTTATGTTCTCCTGTTTTTGATGACATGAGATCATAATATAGTGTGATTTTGAAAACACTCTGAAACATTAATAAAGGATCGATCAGCCATTTATTAACGACTGATAAGATATCTATCCATGCAAAATACATTTGTGGTTCAACATTTGGTACAGAGACTAATTCTAAAGGAATACTTGAATAGTGGAGTAAGAAAATCTCTGATGACAGCTTCTATGATGTCAACAGTCTGGTTTCTTTAGTCTTGTGTTAATTAAAATGAAAAGAACAGCTTTAGTTTTTCCAGCGTGTCATAAAACAAGTCATTAGTCCAGATGAACATAAAACATGTTACTATCACTATAGAAAGAAAACATCAACGTCAAGAAGCAAGAAAGACTTTTACACTGCAGGGACAGTTTGACTTGTTTTACACTGCAGGGACAGTTTGACTTGTTTAAGACTGCAGGGACAGTTTGACTTGTTTTACACTGCAGGGACAGTTTGACTTGTTTAAGACTGCAGGGACAGTTTGACTTGTTTTACACTGCAGGGACAGTTTGACTTGTTTAAGACTGCAGGGACAGTTTGACTTGTTTAAGACTGCAGGGACAGTTTGACTTGTTTTAGACTGCAGGGACAGTTTGACTTGTTTTAGACTGCAGGGACAGTTTGACTTGTTTTACACTGCAGGGACAGTTTGACTTGTTTTAGACTGCAGGGACAGTTTGACTTGTTTTACACTGCAGGGACAGTTTGACTTGTTTTACACTGCAGGGACAGTTTGACTTGTTTAAGACTGCAGGGACAGTTTGACTTGTTTAAGACTGCAGGGACAGTTTGACTTGTTTAAGACTGCAGGGACAGTTTGACTTGTTTTACACTGCAGGGACAGTTTGACTTGTTTTACACTGCAGGGACAGTTTGACTTGTTTTACACTGCAGGGACAGTTTGACTTGTTTTACACTGCAGGGACAGTTTGACTTGTTTAAGACTGCAGGGACAGTTTGACTTGTTTTACACTGCAGGGACCGTTTGACTTGTTTTAGACTGCAGGGACAGTTTGACTTGTTTAAGACTGCAGGGACAGTTTGACTTGTTTTAGACTGCAGGGACAGTTTGACTTGTTTTACACTGCAGGGACAGTTTGACTTGTTTTACACTGCAGGGACAGTTTGACTTGTTTTACACTGCAGGGACAGTTTGACTTGTTTAAGACTGCAGGGACAGTTTGACTTGTTTAAGACTGCAGGGACAGTTTGACTTGTTTAAGACTGCAGGGACAGTTTGACTTGTTTAAGACTGCAGGGACAGTTTGACTTGTTTAAGACTGCAGGGACAGTTTGACTTGTTTTACACTGCAGGGACAGTTTGACTTGTTTAAGACTGCAGGGACAGTTTGACTTGTTTAAGACTGCAGGGACAGTTTGACTTGTTTTACACTGCAGGGACAGTTTGACTTGTTTAAGACTGCAGGGACAGTTTGACTTGTTTTACACTGCAGGGACAGTTTGACTTGTTTAAGACTGCAGGGACAGTTTGACTTGTTTTAGACTGCAGGGACAGTTTGACTTGTTTTACACTGCAGGGACAGTTTGACTTGTTTTACACTGCAGGGACAGTTTGACTTGTTTTACACTGCAGGGACAGTTTGACTTGTTTAAGACTGCAGGGACAGTTTGACTTGTTTTACACTGCAGGGACAGTTTGACTTGTTTTACACTGCAGGGACAGTTTGACTTGTTTTACACTGCAGGGACAGTTTGACTTGTTTAAGACTGCAGGGACAGTTTGACTTGTTTAAGACTGCAGGGACAGTTTGACTTGTTTTACACTGCAGGGACAGTTTGACTTGTTTAAGACTGCAGGGACAGTTTGACTTGTTTTAGACTGCAGGGACAGTTTGACTTGTTTAAGACTGCAGGGACAGTTTGACTTGTTTTACACTGCAGGGACAGTTTGACTTGTTTAAGACTGCAGGGACAGTTTGACTTGTTTAAGACTGCAGGGACAGTTTGACTTGTTTAAGACTGCAGGGACAGTTTGACTTGTTTTACACTGCAGGGACAGTTTGACTTGTTTTACACTGCAGGGACAGTTTGACTTGTTTTAGACTGCAGGGACAGTTTGACTTGTTTAAGACTGCAGGGACAGTTTGACTTGTTTTACACTGCAGGGACAGTTTGACTTGTTTTAGACTGCAGGGACAGTTTGACTTGTTTTACACTGCAGGGACAGTTTGACTTGTTTTAGACTGCAGGGACAGTTTGACTTGTTTTACACTGCAGGGACAGTTTGACTTGTTTAAGACTGCAGGGACAGTTTGACTTGTTTTACACTGCAGGGACAGTTTGACTTGTTTAAGACTGCAGGGACAGTTTGACTTGTTTTACACTGCAGGGACAGTTTGACTTGTTTAAGACTGCAGGGACAGTTTGACTTGTTTTACACTGCAGGGACAGTTTGACTTGTTTTACACTGCAGGGACAGTTTGACTTGTTTAAGACTGCAGGGACAGTTTGACTTGTTTTAGACTGCAGGGACAGTTTGACTTGTTTTACACTGCAGGGACAGTTTGACTTGTTTAAGACTGCAGGGACAGTTTGACTTGTTTAAGACTGCAGGGACAGTTTGACTTGTTTTACACTGCAGGGACAGTTTGACTTGTTTAAGACTGCAGGGACAGTTTGACTTGTTTTAGACTGCAGGGACAGTTTGACTTGTTTTACACTGCAGGGACAGTTTGACTTGTTTTAGACTGCAGGGACAGTTTGACTTGTTTTACACTGCAGGGACAGTTTGACTTGTTTAAGACTGCAGGGACAGTTTGACTTGTTTAAGACTGCAGGGACAGTTTGACTTGTTTTACACTGCAGGGACAGTTTGACTTGTTTTACACTGCAGGGACAGTTTGACTTGTTTTAGACTGCAGGGACAGTTTGACTTGTTTAAGACTGCAGGGACAGTTTGACTTGTTTTACACTGCAGGGACAGTTTGACTTGTTTTAGACTGCAGGGACAGTTTGACTTGTTTAAGACTACAGGGACAGTTTGACTTGTTTTAGACTGCAGGGACAGTTTGACTTGTTTTACACTGCAGGGACAGTTTGACTTGTTTTACACTGCAGGGACAGTTTGACTTGTTTAAGACTGCAGGGACAGTTTGACTTGTTTAAGACTGCAGGGACAGTTTGACTTGTTTAAGACTGCAGGGACAGTTTGACTTGTTTTAGACTGCAGGGACAGTTTGACTTGTTTAAGACTGCAGGGACAGTTTGACTTGTTTAAGACTGCAGGGACAGTTTGACTTGTTTTACACTGCAGGGACAGTTTGACTTGTTTAAGACTGCAGGGACAGTTTGACTTGTTTAAGACTGCAGGGACAGTTTGACTTGTTTTACACTGCAGGGACAGTTTGACTTGTTTAAGACTGCAGGGACAGTTTGACTTGTTTAAGACTGCAGGGACAGTTTGACTTGTTTTAGACTGCAGGGACAGTTTGACTTGTTTTAGACTGCAGGGACAGTTTGACTTGTTTTACACTGCAGGGACAGTTTGACTTGTTTAAGACTGCAGGGACAGTTTGACTTGTTTAAGACTGCAGGGACAGTTTGACTTGTTTTAGACTGCAGGGACAGTTTGACTTGTTTTACACTGCAGGGACAGTTTGACTTGTTTTAGACTGCAGGGACAGTTTGACTTGTTTTACACTGCAGGGACAGTTTGACTTGTTTTAGACTGCAGGGACAGTTTGACTTGTTTTACACTGCAGGGACAGTTTGACTTGTTTTAGACTGCAGGGACAGTTTGACTTGTTTAAGACTGCAGGGACAGTTTGACTTGTTTTAGACTGCAGGGACAGTTTGACTTGTTTAAGACTGCAGGGACAGTTTGACTTGTTTAAGACTGCAGGGACAGTTTGACTTGTTTTACACTGCAGGGACAGTTTGACTTGTTTTAGACTGCAGGGACAGTTTGACTTGTTTTACACTGCAGGGACAGTTTGACTTGTTTAAGACTGCAGGGACAGTTTGACTTGTTTAAGACTGCAGGGACAGTTTGACTTGTTTTACACTGCAGGGACAGTTTGACTTGTTTAAGACTGCAGGGACAGTTTGACTTGTTTTAGACTGCAGGGACAGTTTGACTTGTTTTAGACTGCAGGGACAGTTTGACTTGTTTTACACTGCAGGGACAGTTTGACTTGTTTTAGACTGCAGGGACAGTTTGACTTGTTTTACACTGCAGGGACAGTTTGACTTGTTTTAGACTGCAGGGACAGTTTGACTTGTTTAAGACTGCAGGGACAGTTTGACTTGTTTTAGACTGCAGGGACAGTTTGACTTGTTTTACACTGCAGGGACAGTTTGACTTGTTTAAGACTGCAGGGACAGTTTGACTTGTTTTAGACTGCAGGGACAGTTTGACTTGTTTTACACTGTAGGGACAGTTTGACTTGTTTTAGACTGCAGGGACAGTTTGACTTGTTTAAGACTGCAGGGACAGTTTGACTTGTTTTAGACTGCAGGGACAGTTTGACTTGTTTAAGACTGCAGGGACAGTTTGACTTGTTTTACACTGCAGGGACAGTTTGACTTGTTTTAGACTGCAGGGACAGTTTGACTTGTTTAAGACTGCAGGGACAGTTTGACTTGCAATAACGTAAAGATTATTAATTACAGCTAGAAAAACATGTTTCACTGTTCATTTGGGCTCCTGCCTGATGTTTTAACATAACGGAGAGCTTCTCAGAGAACCAGGTTATATCCGCATCTCGGAGGTTACTGTCGCCGTTAGCCTAACAGCTCAGTGTCCCGGTAATTACACCGGACAGCTACAGTTTAACCCCAGTAACTGTGACCCCGGCGTGTCCCCGGTGAGGCTGGTGGCCCGATACTGTGACCTCAGCCGGTCTGACTTCAGGTGAGCAACACCTGAGGCCTCCACTACTAGCAGCTAGCAGCTAGCAGCTAACGGCAGCAGAGCAGGCTGAGCGCCGGGCAGCAGAGGAGTTTTTACCTGGATACACAGCGGCTCGGTGGGTCAATAACCAGGAAACTGTCGACCTGTCCGGTTCACGGTTTCTCCTGTCGGTACCCGCCACAGACACCTGCCTCCCGGGCTCTTAATGGTGTAAACAGGAGCTCGGCAACTGTCGCGAGATTGTAACTCCTTCTTGGGAGCCAGACAACTATCGCGAGATCGTCACTGCTATTATTATTATTATTATTGATTAGAGATAATCATCAATATAACAAACTTAATACACAAACAGCAGCTGAAAATGCGGAGAACAGCAACAGAAAGTGTGTTCACATTAAAAAAGAACATCAACAAAGGTTCACAATGTTCCGGTGAGTCTTAAAGCAACATTCAGGAAATGAACATGAAACCTGTGTTTCTGCTGTAATCATTCCTCCTGTTCATACTGACCATTAGAAGATCCTTCATAATGACCTCACAATGGAAGTGATGGAGGACAAAATCCAGTCTGAAACTGTTGAATTATGTTAAATTGTTGTATTACTCAGATAACTGAGCCTGCTCTATTCATTATTCTGTTCACTCACTTCATCTTAATGTTATGTGAGCTGTAGTGGTGAGTTGGGCACTTGTCACTAACTGAAAAATAACAACTAATAATAATAATGATGCATTTCAATTTGGCTTGATGAAATGGAGAATACTTATACTAATACAATTTAAAGTTAACATTTAAAAGAAATACAACTAAAAAAGGAGGCAAGTAAAACTACAACCGTTACTACGTCATCATGATTGTGAATTTCTAAAATTAAGCAGAAGTGTACATATGTAGAATAATAACGATGATGTGATTAAAAACCTCAACACGTATAGAGAAGAATATGAGAAAACTCACTTTTAAAACTCATCAATAAAAACATCATGTGATGCCATAAAAATGAGAACCAGATGATTTTTATTCTGCCTGAATGTGAGTCAACAGAGCAGAACGTCTCTGAACCTTCACCGAGTCCAGACTGAAGCAGCACTCAGAGGTCAAGTCTTTGTTTAGAAGTGTTTGTAGCAGTCGACTGTATGTGCCAATAAATACAGAGAAGAAGAAGAAAGAGAAGAAGAAGAAGAAGAAGAAGAAGAAGAAGAAGAAGAAGACTGCTTGCTGGTGAACAAGAAGGAAACACACGCTGAGTTTTGGTGACAAACTGAACGTAAAGACGAGTTTACTGACGAGCTTTAATGAAACATTCAAAGTTCCTCACAAACATGTTTCTTCTTCTTCCTTCAGCTGGATGTTTGTTCTCTTCTGTGCAGTTTGGAAAGTTCCTCTGAGCTCACCTTAAATCTGAATTTAAGGGGCGGGTCTATGAGCAGCATTTATGACATCACAGCTGGTTCGGAGCCAATCGCGGTCCAGTATGTAACGTCCACCAGCGTGATGTGGAAACTTGAAGACACCGATGCACAAACACTGAGGAGACATCTGGTGTCCAGCAGGAAAACTTCAGAATCAACAATATTTACAGTTTTAATGAAGGAGGAGGAGGGCGGGGCAATATCACAATCATTTTCACCAAATACCTCCATATTGATATTGCATCAGTATTGTAGGGATGACTACTGGTGCTTTCACAAATGATATTGTGTGTGTGCAGTGTGGGCGCTTCCCTCTACCTGACTGCTATCAGGCTACTTATGTGAACTGTAACGGGTGTTTTTATCCTGGTTTGGCCCTTCCTGTTAGCTGCGTATACGTATACGGGGCCACCTGAGGGTTCCTTGTACCCGGATGCTGATCTGCTGTCTGACATGTTGCTGCTCACCTGTGGAGCTCGGGGTCCTTGTGTGTCCAGATAAACTGTAGAACTGATTTAACCCTTCTGGGATAAATACAGTCGTCTGAATCTGAATATTTACACAATGAGATTTTTGATAAATAATCATCAGTAATGTGGATATAATGACTATGTGGGTCAATGCAAATAACAGAACAGTCTGGTAAGTTCAGAACATGACTTCACGTCACTGTAATGCAGCCTTTAAAACACGATATGAAGGTATCAAAATCTAAGATGATATCTGATATCACTATAATATCCATATATTGCCCAGCCCTACCAGGAGGAGGAAGGTTTATAATGAGGTAACTGTTGTTTTTAAGGACAAATATATTAGATACATATTATTATTTTTTATGTATCTTACAACATGTCCGGAGATCTTTAAACAGGCAGATTCAGTCTCCTTTCACCTCACTGCTGCAACTCTCATGTTATTAGTCTCTTTGTGACA
>NC_089520.1:335000-360000 GCF_963924715.1 Thunnus thynnus
GCCTCACCTGCCTCATCCCCCCGACTCCCCCTCCTGCCTGAAACAGAACAACACACTGAGTCAACATACACCTGCCTCACCCCCCCGACCCCCCACCATGTTACTCACATGAGTTTCACTTATTGATTGACTCGTGATTGAACAGAAACGCTTCCATCTTATTAAACGTATCGATCCACACTGAGTCCGAGCGTCTCATGGAGACCTCCATGTCCTTCTACACTCTGATGTAAAGGACAGATGTGCGCTGGATTTATAACTCAAGACAAAACCAGAGCATCATCATTATTGCGAAATGGAACACGGCACAATAATCAATTTATCTCAATTATCTTGTTTTCATAATGGTTAGAAGCCCTACTGGATCATTTCTTTATTCGCTCCAAACAGCCAAAATGTAAACTGTACATTAGCTGTAAGCTAGTTAGCGACAGACACACTGACTGTGTCTGACAGTTAGAAATCACTCTGTTTACTACAGAATGCACCACATTTACCGAACACCATGATATCATATACCACTACTGTATAAATAAACCTACACCACCATATATACACACCACTGTATACTGTATATACACACTACTGTATACTGTATATATACACCACTGTATACTGTATATATACACTACTGTATACTGTATATATACACCACTGTATACCATATATATACACCACTGTATACTGTATATATACACTACTGTATACTGTATATATACACCACTGTATACCATATATATACACCACTGTATACTGTATATATACACTACTGTATACTGTATATATACACCACTGTATACCATATATATACACCACTGTATACTGTATATATACACACCACTGTATACTGTATATATACACACCACTGTATACTATATATATACACACCACTGTATACTGTATATATACACCACTGTATACTATATATATACACACCACTGTATACTGTATATACACACCACCGTATACTGTATATACACACCACTGTATACTGTATATATACACACCACTGTATACTGTATATACACACCACTGTATACTGTATATACACACCACTGTATACCATATATATACACCACTGTATATATACCACTGTATATTATATATATATACACCACTGTATACTGTATATATACACACCACTGTATATATACACCACTGTATACTATATATATATATACCACTGTATATATACAGTGGTGTATATATATAATATACAGTGGTATATATGCAGTGGTGTATATATATGGTATACAGTGGTGTATATATATGGTATACAGTGGTGTGTATATACAGTATACAGTGGTGTATATATACAGTATACAGTGGTGTATATATATGGTATACAGTGGTGTGTATATACAGTATACAGTGGTGTATATATACAGTATACAGTGGTGTATATATACAGTATACAGTGGTGTATATATATGGTATACAGTGGTATATATACAGTGGTGTATATATATGGTATACAGTGGTGTGTATATACAGTATACAGTGGTGTATATATACAGTATACAGTGGTGTATATATATGGTATACAGTGGTGTGTATATACAGTATACAGTGGTGTGTATATATACAGTATACAGTGGTGTATATATATGGTATACAGTGGTGTGTTTATACAGTATACAGTGGTGTATATATATGGTATACAGTGGTGTGTATATACAGTATACAGTAGTGTATATATACAGTATACAGTGGTGTATATATATGGTATACAGTGGTGTGTATATACAGTATACAGTGGTGTGTATATATACAGTATACAGTGGTGTATATATATGGTATACAGTGGTGTGTTTATACAGTATACAGTGGTGTATATATATGGTATACAGTGGTGTGTATATACAGTATACAGTGGTGTATATATACAGTATACAGTGGTGTATATATATGGTATACAGTGGTGTGTATATACAGTATACAGTGGTGTGTATATATACAGTATACAGTGGTGTATATATATGGTATACAGTGGTGTGTTTATACAGTATACAGTGGTGTATATATATGGTATACAGTGGTGTGTATATACAGTATACAGTGGTGTATATATACAGTATACAGTGGTGTATATATATGGTATACAGTGGTGTGTATATACAGTATACAGTGGTGTGTATATATACAGTATACAGTGGTGTATATATATAGTATACAGTGGTGTGTTTATACAGTATACAGTGGTGTGTATATATATAGTATACAGTGGTGTATATATACACCACTGTATACTATATATATACACACCACTGTATATATACCACTGTATACTGTATATATACACACCACTGCATATATACCACTGTATACTATATATATACACCACTGTATATATACACACCACTGTATATATACCACTGTATACTATATATATACACCACTGTATATATACACACCACTGTATATATACACACCACTGTATATATACCACTGTATACTGTATATATACACCGCTGCATATATACCACTGTATACTGTATATATACACCAGACTCAGAGTGTAGGAAACGTCGGGGGTTAGTGTTGACTGATACATTTAATAAGATGGAAGCGTCTTCTAAAAGCACTTTCTGTGTGGATTGGCTGTCACAGTGTGAGTTTCAGAGGAAGACTTACCTCACTGTCAGAGACCACCAGGACAAAACCAGGACCTGGAACCAAACCATCAGGGTCAGAGCTGGGATCATGGTCCTGGTCAGGGTTCAGGTCTTGTGGGTCCAACCTGAAAAATGAAAATAAACATCACAGTTGAGTTTTAATCTCTGAAATATTCCCAGATTATTATCACTAGTGCAGTGCCCGTTCATAACGTGCCTGTTCTGAACGAGACAATTTCTTAGTACCTAGAAAGAACAGTGCCTGTCCCCTAAACGCCTCAGTAGACGCTATATTTACCCATGTTCCCTAAACGCCTCATCAACAGAATATCTGGAGACTATAATTTTGAGTTGAGCTGAAGTTGATGGGATGAACTGTAGTGCCCGATCAAAACGTGCCTGAGACATCCTGCACCATGTCTTGAACGTACATACAGAGTTCCCTCGTGTGAGGAACAGGAATAGAGCTGAACTCTCTGGATCTTTTCAGAGATTCAGAGATTCAGAGACATACTTTTTGCCAGGTATGAAGCAGATCAGATGTTTATACTGTGAAGGTGTGGTGAGGCTCGCCTGGGTTTCAGCTCCATGGACAACAACTTCATGACCAGTATGTATTCTGGAGTGTGTATGTTATGTGTGTATATATTGTATGTTTCTGTTTTATTGATCAGATTATTGAGTGTGTTATTCTTTTAATGTTTTAAGGGGGAGTTGGAGCAGAGTATCTGTAACCCGAGGACCTATGTCAGGAGTATATTGTGATATAAATAAACTGAAAATCAATTCAGCGCTTTGTTGATGCGACTAACCTGTGACATCATCACAGTTCCACTGACTGCTTCACTGTCTCTCTGTTGGAAGAATCGTGTGTACTGAGTCTTCATGTTTTGGTGAACTGAAGACAAACATGTATTCTGTTCTGTTCTGTTTGCCGTCCCTCCCAACCAACCGGGCTCGCAGATCATTCATACCTACCAGTACCGCACCAGTACCGCACCAGTACTGCACCAGTACCGCACCAGTACAGCACCAGTACAACAGAATAACTGAACCTCTGTGTTTGTGAGGATGCTGCACCTTATAATATGTATGTCAGTGATTATGTCGTGGTGCTCTGTTGTTGTTGTTGGTATTGTTGTTGTTGTTGTTGTTGTTGTTGTTGGTATTGTGGGTGTCTGTTTGTTTGTCTGTATGACAGACTGTATGAGAGTATTGATAAATATTGATCTATTCTGTTTTATTCTGTTGAATAAAATAAGAGTTGTCTCCAATAAACAAGGCAGAGTGTAAAACAGCAGATTCTTAAAGGGAGTCTGGTGAACAGAAACTACCTGCAGCTTCTCTCAGCCTCCGGCTCGACCTCTGACCCCGGCCGGAGCCTCTTAGCGTGGGGAGAGGCTCCACCCTCTGGACCTGGCTCCGCCCCCGCCGCCTGCCCCTCCCCCCTATGTCCGTTAACTGCCCCCCCTCCTCCCACCTCCCTCCTCACGGCCTCCATCTCCACTGGCTGAGACAGTCTGAGCAGGGTTTGATTGACAGCTTCTTCATCCAATCCCTGAGCGGCGAGGGCCGACGCCGCCCACCTGAGCAGCTCCTCATACCTGCAGGAACGAGAGGAGAACAGGTGTGTTTCCTCCCAGCGCAGGTCACTCACATCAGGCTTGGAAAGATGTCATATCATTGTAAAGGTAATCAAGGACTGTCTCATCATTTTAACGAGCAGAGATGTGTGAAGATGATCGTGTGTACTTGTTCCTGAGAGAAGGACTGTGTTCTAGCAGACCCTCCTCTCCATCCTGGCTCAGGCCCTATAAGGTACCGTTCAGGGTCTTGGAGTACACGGGACATGTTAAGGTGTTAAAGGTTCTTATCTAACATACATGTGCATGTAAATGTATCTCGTGGCTGTTTGCCATTGGCTGTAATCCATAAGTTTGTATAATATGACCGATCGATGATCATTTCTTCGTAAAAAGATTATAAAAAGGTCAGTTTGGCTTTTTATAGCGAGACAGAGGAATGATTCGCTTTGTGTGAGTTCTGTCTCCTTACTGATCAATAATAATATTTTTTAATCTTCAACCCAGCAGTCTTTTGTTTATATTTCATATGTGTGTTAAGTGTTTTAAGACAATTTCCACGACATCATCGTTTCAACAGACAGGTGTGATGTCATCGTTTCAACAGACGGGTGTGATGTCACTGACCTGGACTGGGGGATGATGGGTAGAAACAAACCCTCATGTTCTGTAACACAAACAGAGATCAGCTGGCTGCAGAGAACACTGCTGATTGGACCAGACAGATGATGATGTCATTGGGTGTAAACTCACGCTCCCATTGGTCGGAGAGGCTGTGGTCCGGTCTGGCTCTGGAGAGGACCCCCTTACCGAAGAACCCCTGCAACACAACGTGATGTGTCAACTCAGACCTGGATCCTGTTTAACTCGGTATTTAATGTATGTTAATGTGTTATTATCTTATTTTCAGTGTTTTTTTTATCATTTTCAGTGTATACTAAGTATTTTAATGCTTTTCTTATTTTAAACCTGCAGTATTTCACACAATGCTGATGAAGCCCGTCACCACCGGGTCAATCTCTCTGTATTTCCAGTATACAGAGCTGACATTCCCACGCTGGCACACTGGTAGTGATGCGTTTTACGTCAGTCAGTGATGTGTCATCAAATCTGGTGTTATTTTTGACATTACAAATTTTTTTTGGGCTGCCAGGCCACCGAGACCCCCGCCAGGCCTGCACTATCCGTCGCAGGAAATAATGGATTAATCCTGGAAGGTTGTTGATGCACTTTTCCTCTTATGAAATTAACACAGCGATTATTCAACCAATGAGAGCAAATCAACCAACTAATCGACCAGGAGACTACAGACCTGGTTTATACTGATGTGGATTAACTCAGACCTGGTTTATACTGATGTGGATTAATTCAGACCTGGTTTATATTGATGTGGATTAACTCAGACCTGGTTTATATTGATGTGGATTAACTCAGACGTGGTTTATACTGATGTGGATTAACTCAGACGTGGTTTATACTGATGTGGATTAACTCAGACCTGGTTTATACTGATGTGGATTAACTCAGACCTGGTTTATACTGATGTGGATTAACTCAGACCTGGTTTATATTGATGTGGATTAACTCAGACGTGGTTTATACTGATGTGGATTAACTCAGACGTGGTTTATACTGATGTGGATTAACTCAGACCTGGTTTATACTGATGTGGATTAACTCAGACCTGGTTTATACTGATGTGGATTAACTCAGACCTGGTTTATATTGATGTGGATTAACTCAGACGTGGTTTATACTGATGTGGATTAACTCAGACGTGGTTTATACTGATGTGGATTAACTCAGACCTGGTTTATACTGATGTGGATTAACTCAGACCTGGTTTATACTGATGTGGATTAACTCAGACGTGGTTTATACTGATGTGGATTAACTCAGACCTGGTTTATATTGATGTGGATTAACTCAGACCTGGTTTTTACTGATGTGGATTAACTCAGACCTGGTTTATATTGATGTTGATTAACTCAGACCTGGTTTATACTGATGTGGATTAAACCAGACCTGGTTTATACTGATGTGGATTAATTCAGACCTGGTTTATACTGATGTGGATTAACTCAGACGTGGTTTATACTGATGTGGATTAACTAAAACCTGGTTTATACTGATGTGGATTAACTCAGACCTGGTTTATACTGATGTGGATTAACTCAGACGTGGTTTATACTGATGTGGATTAACTCAGACGTGGTTTATACTGATGTGGATTAACTCAGACGTGGTTTATACTGATGTGGATTAACTAAAACCTGGTTTATACTGATGTGGATTAACCCAGACCTGGTTTACAGTGATGTGGATTAACTCAGACGTGGTTTATACTGATGTGGATTAACTCAGACGTGGTTTATACTGATGTGGATTAACTAAAACCTGGTTTATACTGATGTGGATTAACCCAGACCTGGTTTACAGTGATGTGGATTAACTCAGACCTGGTTTATATTGATGTGGATTAACTTGGACCTGGTTTATACTGATGTGGATTAACTCAGACCTGGTTTATACTGATGTGGATTAACTCAGACGTGGTTTATACTGATGTGGATTAACTCAGACGTGGTTTATACTGATGTGGATTAACTAAAACCTGGTTTATACTGATGTGGATTAACCCAGACCTGGTTTACAGTGATGTGGATTAACTCAGACCTGGTTTATATTGATGTGGATTAACTTGGACCTGGTTTATACTGATGTGGATTAACTCAGACCTGGTTTATACTGATGTGGATTAACTCAGACCTGGTTTACAGTGATGTGGATTAACTCAGACCTGGTTTATATTGATGTGGATTAACTCAGACCTGGTTTACAGTGATGTGGATTAAACCAGACCTGATTTACAGTGATGTGGATTAACTCAGACCTGGTTTACAGTAATGTGGATTAAACCAGACCTGATTTACAGTGATGTGGATTTACTCAGACCTGGTTGTGGATCTTCTGGATGTGGTCTGGATCACAGACCAGCACGTGTTGGTTGATGAGATCCGCCCGGAAGTGGCTGCTCACTGGCAGCGGAGCCTCGAATTGCTCGTACACCCGGGGCCGTCTACGGGGGGCCCGGAACTCCGCCTGCATGCTGCCGGACGGGATCAGACCGGGACCGGGTCAGACCGGGACAGCGTCAGACCGGGACCAGGTTGAAGCGGAGGCGGGTCGTGTTGATGTTACTGCAGCTAACTGCTAACTTGTTCGGATATTAGCCTGTTAGCCACTTAGCTTCTTATTTAATAAGTAATTCAGCCTGTTAGCTGTTAGCTGCTAATCTCTGGTTACCGCTCCGTTCGGTTTATTTCGCTGTCGGACTCCGCGGTGTCACCGAATCTGTGTCCGACTGGAACTGTCGGCCTCTTCTCTAGGTTCCGTCTTCTTCTGTTCCTGCAGTGTGGATCAGAGTGATCTGCCCCCTCAACAACAAAACAAGAACAAAACAAAAAGACAAACAGACCCCCCCCAAAACAAAAGATAAATCTAGATTTCTGTTTTTTATTTACTTTTTTAAATTTTATTTTGCTTTTTGTTGGCAGTGACAGGATTTACAAAACACAATTGCAAAAAAACTTTACTGTTTTGAATATTTATACAGTGGGGCCCAAAAGTCTGAGACCATTTTTGACATGGACCAAACAACTAATCGATTAATCCAGAAAATAATCGTTAGGTGAAGCCCCAGTGGAAACACTTCAGTAAAGTACAAACAGTACTGCAATAAATGAACTGAGTTACAGTGTGGAGGAACTATTCAGATCTTTTACTTTAGTAAGAATATTCAGAGATTTACTTCAGAGCATTCTCAGTCAAATAACTCATCACCCCAGTCAATGTGTTTCATTATTACACATTATATTGTTGGATTATTATTATTATTAAATATATATATATTTTTAAAGTAGATAAATGAAGCTTATGAGAGCACAGGTGAGTCAGACAGAATCACAACCAGGTGTGACTGAGAGACAAACACGTACACTCTAAAATGATGGAGCACAAAAGTGACATAAGCATAAATAAATAAACAAATGCAGAAATAAATAATTAAATATATAAATAAATGAAAAATAAATACATTTTGATCATGAAAAAGGACTAAATTAATGCCTTTGATTTATTTTCCACATTTCCATAAATAATATTTTATTGAGGCTATTTCTGTATTTTTACATTTATTAACTCATTTATTTATGCTTATGTCATTTTTTATGCTCCATTGCTGATTACAGTGACAGACACTCAATAATGGATAACAAAAGTACCAAAACTAAATCTACTGGTAGTACTACTACTACTGAAACTACTCTTAGTACGACTATTACTGCAGTACTACTCTTGCTGACATGTGAAACCGATTTTAGATCAGAGAATCAATCTACTAGTGAGATATGAATCACACAGAGATAAAGATCCTTATCAGTTACGCTCAGGGTTTGATCTGAACTTAACCAAGTCTGTGATTCACCCTGTTTTACTGGTGAGATCTGACAGCAAAGATCTCCTTTATACCACACCAAGATCCCCCCTTCAGTATGTTTTTTTTATTTTATAGAGGGCACCATGACGCCATTATATCCTGGAGGACAGTGAGTGAGCAGATCATTTTGATCAATGTCTTTGATAGATTTCATGAATTCAGGGTTTCCACTCTTCAGGTCAAAGGTTGAGGAGTGGAGACCCTGAATATTCCAGCTGCTTATATGAAATGAACACATTAAAACAATCAAAATGAACCCGTATAGTGAGACAAATATAAAAACACCTTCAACTATCTAACATTAACAATACTACATAATAATGTGACATAAATTCCATGGTGGCATTTTCACTAATACTACTACTGTACTGACTACTACTGTTGATATTATTACTATTACTAACTAACAATACATTTCCATGTTCTGTTACTCAAGTGGAAAGATGTTCTGAATATGTACATCTTAGTTGAACAGAAGCCGGGTGGATTGAGTTCGCAGCATCTCCCTGATGTCTCCCAGCTCAGAGGTAGCAGGGGGGGGGGGGGGACTGTCACCGTAGGCTGGGCTACAACTGCTGCATAGCTCTGCTGCTGTTGGTGGGGAGGGGGACCAGGGGCAGTTGCTGCTGTATAGCTCTGCTGCTGTTGGTGGGGAGGGGGACCAGGGGCAGTTGCTGCTGTATAGCTCTGCTGCTGTTGGTGGGGAGGGGGACCAGGGGCAGTTGCTGCTGCATAGCTCTGCTGCTGTTGGTGGGGAGGGGGACCAGGGGCAGTTGCTGCTGCATAGCTCTGCTGCTGTTGGTGGGGAGGGGGACCAGGGGCAGTTGCTGCTGCATAGCTCTGCTGCTGTTGGTGGGGAGGGGGACCAGGGGCAGTTGCTGCTGCATAGCTCTGCTGCTGTTGGTGGGGAGGGGGACCAGGGGCAGTTGCTGCTGCATAGCTCTGCTGCTGTTGGTGGGGAGGGGGACCAGGGGCAGTTGCTGCTGTATAGCTCTGCTGCTGTTGGTGGGGAGGGGGACCAGGGGCAGTTGCTGCTGTATAGCTCTGCTGCTGTTGGTGTGAAGGGGGACCAGGGGCAGTTGCTGCTGCATAGCTCTGCTGCTGTTGGTGGGGAGGGGGACCAGGGGCAGTTGCTGCTGCATAGCTCTGCTGCTGTTGGTGGGGAGGGGGTTGGTGGGGAGGGGCTGAGGAGGGGGAAGGTAGTCTCCTCTGGATGTGCTTCACATTAGTGAGGTGGCAGTGCCTGGGGAGTGGGAGGTCCAGGCTGAGCTGCTGTATCTCCTCATAGCAGGGGAGATGATCCTGGGCTGGTGATGGGGAGGAGGAGGTCTGGGATGGCCCCTAAAGCTCCTAGTAGAGGAGGGGGTGGAAGGACTGCATCCCAGGGCGGTGTCTTTTAGGATCTTTGCAAATGTCCTCACCCTCTCTCTGTGTAGATGGAGTCCATCATAGAGGTCCCAGGTGCCAGTGGTTGGATAGAGGGCCAGGTGGACACTGGGTAAGGTGGCACATCCTCTTCTGATCTCAATAATAATGTCATGAATGACATGAGGAGGGATGTCTGTTCAAGGCAGCAGGGTGGAGACCACAATGCAGGTGTCGGGGAACTCTCTACTGGCCCTCTCCGCCATCTTTCTCACTGCCTCAGCAGTGTCCTTAATGAGGCTCTGCAGGTCATTTGTTCCTGTGTGGATCACCAGGCATTGAGGGATCCTGAAGGTCTCCTTTTTCAACAGCTTCATTGCCTGGCCTGTGTTGCTGCAGCGTTTAGACAGCACTTTCTTACCAGGAAACAGCTTGTTTGTGTCCAGGATTTTCCCATTGGAGTCAGCCAGCAGAACCACTTGTGGGGCTTGCTCTTCAGGCTGAGTGGAGGGAAGCTGGGATGGGCAGAGCTGGCTGTTGGCAGCCGGCTGTGTGGATGTATCAGGAGGTGCCAGGATGTTGTTGGGCTGGATGCAGAGCAGAGAGGGTGGAACAGAGACAAGGCAGGGGTTTGTGACACTGGCAGGGAGAGTCTGTGTCTCTGTACTTGTCATTGTGGGGACTGATGTCTGTCAGGCGTTGGACTTGCCTGGTGAAACTTCCTTTCTCTCTTCTCAGCATCTTTCTTCACTTTGGTTAACCGAGCACAGAGCACACTGTTCTCCTGCCTCTAGACTTCCTCTGAGGTCAGATGCCAAGGCCTGGTTGTCTCTCTTGAGCTGCTGCAGCTCCTTTAAGCTGCTGAAGAGTTGTCTGGGGGGTCAGGCATCCTGGCCTGGGCCAGCTCTTTGAATCCAGTAAAGTCCAGCTCCAGCAAGGCCATACTGTTCTTCAGCTGGTTGGTGGAGCTGGCAGGTGTGGGAGGGGCAGAGATGGACGAGGTGGCGGGGTTCTCTACTGGGCTCTCATCATCTTCACTATCAGAGGGGACATTGGTCCTCTTGGTGTCCACCTCAACTTTCAACAGGGGGAATATCTCTTCAAATGACTCCAGGTTGGCTTCATTTACTTGGACCATGACCTTTTCTTTGATGATGTGATGGCAAGCAGAGGGTCTTCCTTGTGAAGGTGTTCATCTTTGCAGATCTTTAATCTGCTTCCTGAGCTGATGTCCTCGCTGGATACGTATGGATAATTGCTGCACAGAGTATCCTTCCAGATGTAGATGGAATCAGTGAAGAATATGAGGTTGTTCGTCTTCCTTCTTTTTGTTGGGCGTAGTCACTGAAGAGGACCTCTGGGTTTTCATGTTTCCTCTGCTTGTCTGTCCTCCTGTCTGTCCACCATGTAGTATTGGTGTCTCTGGATGTGTTGGTACAGTGTGGTGTATTTGTTGACCCTCCTCATCCTTGGCAGGATGAAGCTGTGAGTGAACGTTTCTCTGCTCAGAGCACTGCGTCCCTCTGCAGCCAGGACGCTGTTCACGAACTGAAGACAGAAGCTGAAGCAGTTATGGTTCTCCTCATCGAACCTGAGAGACAGACAGACAGATGTCAGAGACATACAATAGGAAACTGTTCAGAGTATAATTATGTTTTAAAGGATAATTCTGACTAATAATTTTCTATATTTTTCTTCATGTTTGGATCTAAACCAACAATGAACTGATCTACTAACAAGTATTGTGTGTGTATCAGTGTGTGTTAAACCAGCAGTCAGGTGTCTGTAATCATTCCTCCTGTTCATACCGCATATTAAAAGATCCTTCAAATGTGCTTTCAATGGAAGTGATGGAGGATAAAATCCACAGTGTGTCCACACAGTCATTTAAAAGTGTGTGTGAAGCTTCTATTCAGCTTCAGCAGTCTGAGTTAGTCATATCAAGTGGATATCTGACACATTTACAGTCTTTTTAGCATCAAATTCCCTCTTTGTGTTTCCTCGGACAGTGTTTCCCTGTTGAGCTGCAGGTGGAAGTATAGTAACAAAAAGAGGAACTTTGGCACTAAAAAGACTGTAATGTTGAAACAGCTCTAAATGGTAAATGGGCTGCATTTATACTGCACACTGAACACTACATGCCACCATGTAGATGTATGTTCATCAGGATCTAATCTAATGCACATTCATACAAACTCACACACCAGGAGAAATTTGGGGTTAAGTGTTTTGCCCAAAGTCACTTTGACATGCAGAGACTTCCGATTATTGGACGATCTGCTCTACCTCCTGAGCCACAGCCGTCCCTGCTACTCTACTTGATTTGACTCATTTGGATGTCTGAAACTTCATATTAGCTTCAGATAAACTTTAAACTCCCTCACAGGTGTGTTTTGTACTAATATGGCGCCGGTGAGGATGGCTGTTGTTGCTTGGTGTCCTCCTCAACTTTGTGTTTTTCTTGTTGTCTTAGTGTTGTTCTCTATTTTTTTTGCAACTTGTAACGTGCTGATCAAGAACAATAGACAGTCTCTTCTGGATATAAACTTGAAACTTGAAACACGTTTTTGCACAGAGGGAGAACTGTGGATTTTGTCCTCCATCACTTCCATTGTAAATGCATTATGAAGGGATCTTCTAATGGTCAGTATGTGTAAAGAGATCAGGTGTACGTGTACCTGCGCCAAGCCGGGTCCCACATGGGTCCGTCAGAGAAGCGGTCCAGGTACTGGTCCCACTGAGCCAGCAGGTGGAACATGTCAGGTCGGACCAGAGGAACGCTGATGCAGCGCTCCCACCCACTGTGGTCTCTACGCACTCCCCCCCGAGTGTAGTTATACACAACTCCTGTACACACACACACACACACACACACGCAGACACGCAGACACACAGATATCCTTGTTAGGACATTGCATTGACTTCCAAACAGTTTTGGGTTTTGACAGCCAAACCCAAACCCTAACCTTAACCAGGACCTCAGACATGACTTTTTGCCTCATTAGGGCCAGGCTTTGGTCCCCATGAGGACTACTGGTTGGTGTTTATATCAGAAACTGTCCCCAAGAGGTAAAAAACACACTCACACACTTGCCCTTGCGTTTCCAATGACCTCACAGCCTACCATCACACTTCTGACACCAAATGAAGCGAAGGAGGTTTCCCAAACCAGGTCTCTTCCACCACCTTAGCAAACAAAGGTTTCAAAGTTTCATCTCCCTTCTGTAGTACAGAAATATTTTCAGGTACTTCCCACATTTTATTAGACAGCAAACTCTTTCCTTCAGGTTCTGTTGGCCTTTGCTGCCCCTCAAAGCAGTGTCTGGATTTTCTTGGCCCCTTAGTGCCATCCTCACACAGACTACTGTCAATGTCTGGGAGTGATTGGACACCAGCTTTCACCAGGGATCAAATGATCACAGGAGAAGAAACATTCATATTGACGAGGCCAACAGAACCTGACAGAAAGAATGGGAAATGCCTGAAAATATTTCTGTACTGCAGAGTGAAGACGAAACTTTAAAACCTTTGTTTGCCAAGGACAAATGTTATCTTATTCTCATGTTATGTGTTTTAGCTGTCTTGCTAACATTAGCCACAGCTGCACCTACATTCAGGAATCACCTGATGCTAATGTTAGCCACAGGTATGCTTGCGTTCAGGAGTCACCTGATGCTAACGTTAGCCACAGGTATGCTTGCATTCAGGAGTCACCTGATGCTAACGTTAGCCACAGGTATGCTTGCGTTCAGGAGTCACCTGATGCTAACGTTAGCCACAGGTATGGTTGCGTTCAGGAGTCACCAGTTTAGTTCAGATTTGGAGGTAAGCTGAGGTCAGGGCTTGTGAGGCTATACTAATGTTAGCTGTGGATGGTCAGCAAATCCTTCCAAACTGTTTTCTGCCTGCTTGTTAAACGTCTCATTTTCTGTTTCTACATGTTGAATATAAACGATGCAGCGTGTGTGTGGAGGATTCTGATGGAGCTGACGGCTGAGTAACAAGGTAAAGAGTAATATAAGGTGTTATTTTTGCTGCTGAGTAATAAGTAAAGTAATCTAAATACTTCTAATTTGATGTAATTAGGAATAAATTACCATTTCCAAGTAACTTGCCCAACACTGGCTGTGATGATTCAGACCTGCAGCTGAGGCCACAACCAGGATCTGTACCTGACACATAACTCATCATATTCTGTCATGACACAGCTCCGCCTTCCTCTGTGACCTTTCACCCTGACCTTTCAGGCGCTCTGTACAAGTCCTCACAATCTCAGTGAACAGACTAATGTCCCCATATCACCAGTAAAACAGGTTCTCACACACAGAGCTGTAGCTCTCTGAAAAGTAAAGTGTCTTCTCATTGGCTCTCCATCTTCTGTTTATATTTATGTTTATTGTTGTTTGTGTTTAGAAAGGCTCAAACTAAACAGAGGGGGGGTAAACCGATGTCAGTCTGACCTTTGACCCCTGAGCCCCACCTGCAGTGTTGGAGATGCCGGTGTGAAGATCTGATGTCCCATCAAACTCCCTGAAAAATCAGCAGAACACACACTGGTTACATATACTGGTTTAAACTGGTTTATCAATCAAGTTATTTATATAGCACCAAATCCCAACAGACGTTATCTCAGGGCTCTTTCCACATAGAACAGGTCTAGACCGTTTAATCTACAGAGACCCAACAATCTTCCATGAGCAGCAGCAGGAAAAACTCCCCTTTAACGGGAAGAAACCTCCAGCAGAACCGGACTCTAGGTGACGCCATCTGCCTCGACCGGTTGGGTTGAGAAAGAAAGAAGGAGGGAGAGAGACAGAGAGAAGCATAATAACAACAATAAGAACAATAGAGATATGACTAATAATAATAATAGCAGGCTCAAGTAATCCCGTCCGTAACTAGGGGGTCCATGACCCTGATCCACAGGAATCTGTGAGATGAGGAAGCACAAAAACTCTGTGGAAGAAGCCAAGTTAGTAACATGCATTAATGAATGCATACAGATGGAGAGGAGGAGGAGGAGAGAGGAGCTCAGTGCATCATGGGAAGTCCCCCAGCAGTCTAGGCCTATAGCAGCATAACTAAGGGCTGATCCAAGGCGAGCCTGGTCGGCCCTAACTATAAGCTTTATCAAAAAGGAAAGTTTTAAGCCTACTCTTAAACATAGAGAGGGTGTCTGCACCCCGGACCCAATCTGGAAGATGGTTCCACAGGAGAGGAGCCTGATAGCTGAAGGCTCTGCCTCCCATTCTACTTTTAAACACTGTAGGAACCACCAGTAAGCTGCATACTGGGAGCACAGTGTTCTAGTGGGATAATAGGGTACTATGAGCTCTTTAAGACATGTAAAGAGCTCATAGTACCATGTAGTGAGACTTGAAGCTGCTTGGCTCATAGAGGGGGCAACTGGGTACACTACTGTATCCATGTAAAGATGCAGTTTAGCAGTTTTCAAGTCCTTCTCAATGTTCTTATAAATACAGAAAATACGGTAGGAACTATAATCCAACCTTGGGGAAACCCTTGGAAATCTCTAAAAAGTCTGATTTAAGACCATCTGTAAAAACACTTTGTGTCTGTAAGATAATTCCTGAACCATTTTATAGCTGTGTCCCCTGTTCCAATATTTAACAGTAGCTCACAGTCCACAGAGTCAAACGCTTTTCACAAATTAACGAATAAAGCAGCACAGTGTTGTACCTGTTGGTGATGTGTGTGTATACTTGTATGTATCTACCTGTTGGTGATGTGTGTATACTTGTATGTATCTACCTGTTGGTGATGTGTGTGTATACCTGTATGTATCTACCTGTTGGTGATGTGTGTGTATACCTGTATGTATCTACCTGTTGGTGATGTGTGTATACTTGTATGTATCTACCTGTTGGTGATGTGTGTGTATACCTGTATGTATCTACCTGTTGGTGATGTGTGTATACTTGTATGTATCTACCTGTTGGTGATGTGTGTGTATACCTGTATGTATCTACCTGTTGGTGATGTGTGTGTATACCTGTATGTATCTACCTGTTGGTGATGTGTGTGTATACCTGTATGTATCTACCTGTTGGTGATGTGTGTGTATACCTGTATGTATCTACCTGTTGGTGATGTGTGTGTATACCTGTATGTATATACCTGTTGGTGATGTGTGTGTATACTTGTATGTATCTACCTGTTGGTGATGTGTGTGTATACCTGTATGTATCTACCTGTTGGTGATGTGTGTGTATACCTGTATGTATCTACCTGTTGGTGATGTGTGTGTATACCTGTATGTATCTACCTGTTGGTGATGTGTGTGTATACCTGTATGTATCTACCTGTTGGTGATGTGTGCATTCCTGTTGTCATCAGCAGGTGTGATCAGCAGGCAGCAGGAGCTCTTGTGTGCGTTGGTGAGGGGGGAGGGCAGGCTAACCGGCGCCTCCTGCAGTCTGCTCCCCCTCAGCTCCTCCCCACAGCTCGGACACTCCTCCGGTACCGAGAAACAGAAGATCTGCTTCTGACAGTGAGTCAGCCGGATCACACCGCGCTCCATCGCTGCTGCTCTTCTGTTGGAGGTCACCTCCAACCTCCTCAACTTAACTCCACCTCCAACCTCTGCAACTTAACTCCACCTCAACTTCTCCTTAGCTTAACTCCAACCTCCACCTTTTACTCCTCAAGTCTTCTTTTTACTCCTCACCTGTTCCTCCTCACCTGTCCTGCCCCCCCCCTCACCTGTTCCTCCTCTCTCCCCCTCACCAGTTCCCCCTCACCTGTTCCTCCTCACCTGTCCTGTTCCCCCTCCTCACCTCTTCCTCCTCTCTCCTCCTGTCTTCTGTTTGTCTGTTGTCTATTTTCTTCTTCTCTCCTCCTCGGTGTCACACCTGGTTGCTGGGTTACAGCCTATCAGATGACATCACTGCCCAGCTCTGGCCTATCAGGTTGCAGGTCCTGTCAGACAGACAGTCATGTGACCACCGGCTCACCCGGTCTACTGTTTTGCAGCGTCGTCATGGAAACCAGCGCTTATCGTTAAAAAGCCAAAAATACACAAGATTTCATGTAAAATCTATAAACTGTAGTTTAATAACAGAAGATTACTGTAGTTTTATGAGACAGTTATTTTCCATTATTTTATTGGTGCCCAGCTGCTGGAATATTACTGTTTTTCACAGCGAGATCTAAATCCACCAAACAAAGACAACATACAATATTTAGTCAAAATAACTTTTGGTGGCATTGGAAGAACTATTTACAAGTAACATTTTACAGTGTGTGTGGTTCAGGTGTGTTTTCTGTTGTATAAAATATTGGGTGTAAAGTTTTGATAATAACTGTAAGGTCACATTTATCCCGACCATTCAAACACTGTGCAACATTTATTGATAATACCTATCCCAGGGATGGTATTAGTGATACTCTTATCAATACTCCTTATCAGTTCTTTTTCATTAGTAAAGAACTGCAGGGACAGAGAGGAGAAGCTGCAGTGTGACCATAAATTACACCACAAGTACTGATAAATGAACCAACTATACCCAGGTCTTTAATCCAGACGTGTTTTTGGGGGCAAAGCGAGTTTCTCTCTGACGCTGAACTGTATGTAGGCCAGAAGCTGCAGCTCAACTGTCAGACGGAGATCTGATCTGTCAGCTCAGGTGTGTCTGAGGACAAACTGTCGCATGTGGACGTCACGTGTGCGAGACATTTAATCACGTGTGATTCTGTCACATGTTCCAGCGGTTCGGTGCAGCAGGAAGTGTTGACATCTTTAAACTTAAAACCTGATTTAGAGACATTATTTACTTTATTTCATTCACTTATTTTATTGTATTCATGTTGTAAAATTTTATTGATCTTGTATTTTACTATAATTAATATTATTATATATTTTTATTCCTCTTTATTTTATTTGTCTTGTCTTTTATCCACTTTTTAAATCTAGTTTTTACTTAACTCTTTTATTATTAATTATTGTTAGTAGTATTATTAGTATTATAACTTTTAAATCTATTTATTTTATTACATTTTCATAATTTTTATTTGTCGTGTGCATTAGTGTCAAGTTGTTTTTTCTCTGTGGTCCAGATCCGCCATCTTGTCTGCAGCCAAGTCCCCCTCGATCAAACAAACACTTCTGAAAATCCCAGCAAATACTCTGAGCCGGCGGGTAGTTCAGGGATGCTGGGAGTGTCTTACACTGCGGTGCTGTAGTATCCATGGCGACAGACGTGCTGGTACATAGACAGGTATCTGGAGGTCGTCTCCATCCTTGGCAGCACAAATTGAGCTGTGAAACAATCTCTGCTGATTGGCTGGTGTCCCTGCGACCTCATCAGATAGTTAATGAAGCCCAGAGCGAAACCATAGCAACAAGAGCCGAACTCCCTCTCCTCCTGAAACCTGCAGACAGACAGGTCAGAGAGACAGAAAGGTCAGAGACAGACAGGTCAGGTCAGAGAGACAGACAGGTCAGGTCAGAGAGACAGACAGGTCAGGTCAGAGACAGACAGGTCAGACAGACAGGTCAGGTCAGAGAGACAGACGGGTCAGAGACAGACAGGTCAGGTCAGAGAGACAGACAGGTCAGAGAGACAGACAGGTCAGGTCAGACAGACAGACAGGTCAGAGAGACAGACAGGTCAGAGACAGACAGGTCAGGTCAGACAGACAGACAGGTCAGACAGACAGACAGGTCAGAGAGACACACAGGTCAGAGAGACACACAGGTCAGGTCAGAGAGACAGACAGGTCAGGTCAGACAGACAGACAGGTCAGAGAGACAGACAGGTCAGAGACAGACAGGTCAGGTCAGAGACAGACAGGTCAGAGAGACAGACAGGTCAGAGACAGACAGGTCAGGTCAGACAGACAGATAGGTCAGACAGACAGACAGGTCAGAGAGACACACAGGTCAGGTCAGAGAGACAGACAGGTCAGGTCAGAGACAGACAGGTCAGGTCAGAGAGACAGACGGGTCAGAGACAGACAGGTCAGGTCAGAGAGACAGACAGGTCAGAGAGACAGACAGGTCAGGTCAGACAGACAGACAGGTCAGAGAGACAGACAGGTCAGAGACAGACAGGTCAGGTCAGACAGACAGACAGGTCAGACAGACAGACAGGTCAGAGAGACACACAGGTCAGAGACAGACAGGTCAGGTCAGAGACAGACAGGTCAGAGAGACAGACAGGTCAGAGACAGACAGGTCAGGTCAGACAGACAGACAGGTCAGACAGACAGACAGGTCAGAGAGACACACAGGTCAGGTCAGAGAGACACACAGGTCAGGTCAGACAGACAGACGAGTCAGAGAGACAGACAGGTCAGAGACAGACAGGTCAGGTCAGACAGACAGACAGACAGGTCAGACAGACAGACAGGTCAGAGAGACACACAGGTCAGGTCAGAGAGACAGACAGGTCAGGTCAGAGACAGACAGGTCAGGTCAGAGAGACAGACAGGTCAGAGACAGACAGGTCAGGTCAGAGAGACAGACAGGTCAGAGAGACAGACAGGTCAGAGACAGACAGGTCAGGTCAGAAAGACAGGTCAGACAGACAGACAGGTCAGACAGACAGACAGGTCAGAGAGACACACAGGACAGGTCAGAGAGACAGACAGGTCAGGTCAGACAGACAGGTCAGGTCAGGTCAGAGAGACAGACAGGTCAGAGAGACAGACAGGTCAGAGAGACAGACAGGTCAGGTCAGAGACAGACAGGTCAGGTCAGAGAGACAGACAGGTCAGAGAGACAGACAGGTCAGGTCAGAGAGACAGACAGGTCAGAGAGACAGACAGGTCAGGTCAGAGACAGACAGGTCAGGTCAGAGAGACAGACAGGTCAGGTCAGAGACAGACAGGTCAGGTCAGAGAGACAGACAGGTCAGAGAGACAGACAGGTCAGAGACAGACAGGTCAGAGAGACAGACAGGTCAGAGACAGACAGGTCAGAGAGACAGACAGGTCAGAGACAGACAGGTCAGAGAGACAGACAGGTCAGAGACAGACAGGTCAGGTCAGAGAGACAGACAGGTCAGAGAGACAGACAGGTCAGAGACAGACAGGTCAGGTCAGAGAGACAGACATTCAGAGACAGACAGGTCAAAGAAAGTGAAACACCTGTCTGGTGTCCAGGTGTCCAAGTGAGCAAACATCTCCAGGTGTTTGTCCCACAGTGTCGTGAAGCTGAGGATGCGGTTGCTAGGGGCGACCAGAGGGACGATGATGCTCTGCTCCCATCCCTGCTGCTGACAGGTCACTCCCCCCTCTGTGTAACTGAACACCACACCTGTAATAACAACATAAACACACCTGTAATAACAACATAAACACACCTGTAATAACAACATAAACACACCTGTAATAACACATAAACACACCTGTAATAACAACATAAACACACCTGTAATAACACATAAACACACCTGTAATAACAACATAAACACACCTGTAATAACAACATAAACACACCTGTAATAACACATAAACACACCTGTAATAACAACATAAACACACCTGTAATAACACATAAACACACCTGTAATAACACATAAACACACCTGTAATAACACATAAACACACCTGTAATAACAACATAAACACACCTGTAATAACACATAAACACACCTGTAATAACAACATAAACACACCTGTAATAACACATAAACACACCTGTAATAACACATAAACACACCTGTAATAACAACATAAAGACACCTGTAATAACACATAAACACACCTGTAATAACAACATAAACACACCTGTAATAACACATAAACACACCTGTAATAACAACATAAAGACACCTGTAATAACACATAAACACACCTGTAATAACACATAAACACACCTGTAATAACAACATAAAGACACCTGTAATAACACATAAACACACCTGTAATAACACATAAACACACCTGTAATAACAACATAAAGACACCTGTAATAACACATAAACACACCTGTAATAACACATAAACACACCTGTAATAACAACATAAAGACACCTGTAATAACACATAAACACACCTGTAATAACACATTAATAGAACAGAATTGACTGTATAGAGATGAATAAGCTGCTGTTACCTGCAGAGTTGGAGACGCCCACATGGAGCTCAGACTGATTTTCTTCTCTGAAGAAACAAACAGCTGATCACATTTCATAAAAAATCAAATAATGTAAATTTGATAATTTTTGTAAATTTTAAATTTGTATAATGTAGTGTAATGTGCAGGTTTCTGTCTGATGCTAATCAATAGAAATATCATAACAACAACACGTGGCTGAGGTCTTATAATTATTAATTAATTAATTAATTAATTTTCATCTTATTTTGAATATTTGTGTCTCATGTCATTGCTTTATTGTGTTTTCGTCCCTGAGATACTATTTCCTGTTGTTGTTGTTGTTGTTGTTATTGTTGTTGTGTACTTGTTTTAACATGTAGGCTACAACTTTTGTTGAATAAAGTTTTGTATTTAAAAAATGCTGCGGATGTGAAGTACTCAATATTATAATTATATATTAATAACAGCAATATTACCAGATGCTTTTAAATCATAGAAAATATTAAAAATAAATAACATTAAATCAAGAAAAACCCGTCTGTGATGTGAAATGATGTGGAGCAGTGATGGAGGCTGCAGATGATTCTGACTGTTTACCTGAAGCCAGCAGGTCCCTGCTGTGACGTCATGAGGAAGCAGCAGCTCGCGCGGTGTCCATTTCTGACCGGAGCCCGGATCCGGACCGGAGCCTCCGTCAGGCCGAAGTGCACCGCCTGCCCGCACACCGGGCACCGCAGCCCGGCGAGAGCCGCGGGACTCGCCGGGCCGTCCAACGTGTACACGGTCCGGCCGCAGTGACTGAACCGCAGCAGGTCTCTGAGCTCCATGAGGGGTCTGGACAGGTAGACAGGTAGACACGTAGACAGGTAGACAGGTGGATAGGTAGACAGGTAGACACGTAGACAGGTAGACAGGTGGATAGGTAGACAGGCAGACAGGTAGACAGGTGGATAGGTAGACAGGCAGACAGGTAGACAGGTAAACAGGCAGGAGGACGGACAGGTAGACACGTAGACAGGTAGACAGGCAGGAAGTGGACCAGGTGACAGGTGGGGGCGGAGCCTCCGGTGAAGCAGGAACAGTAAAACGCTCGCCTGCATTTATATCAGTCATCTAAATAGCAACCAAATAATCTTCTATTGATCAACTAATCAATTAATCAACTCATGGTTGCAGTTATTTTATGTTGAACATTATTAAATTAATCAGCAACTACTTTGATAATTGATTAATCTAAAATTCTCTGATTGCTGCTTCTTAACTGTGAAAATTTTCTGGTGTCTTTCGTCTCTATGACAGTAAACTGAAGATCTTTGTTGTGGATAAAACGAGACATTTAAAGACGTCATCTTTGGCGTTTTCCTACATTTTATAGAACAAACAACTAATAATCGATTAATGGATAAAATAATTAACAAATGATTTGATGATGAAAATAATCATTAGTTGCAGGTCAAGTTTCATCTATAACAATAATGCATCATATTCAATAAACTCTTTGTGTGTGAAATCTGAATCTGCAGCTAAGAGTTCATTCAACATCATGAACATACAGACATTCAGCATTTAAATCGAAATGCGCATTGTTGTGCAGAACATAATTATATGTAAAAATATAAGAAATGTGTAAAATAAATAAAAATAATAAGTGAAGTCATTTTGACCTTTTAAACAACACTTTATTCTTGGTGGCTTTATTCTCAGAATCACTTCTACTCATTCTGACTTTTGGCTGTAAAAGGTTAAGATGAACCCTTTAATGAGAGCAGGGTTACGACTGTAATCAGGAGCGTTGATGAGCAGTAAACTTTGTATTTTGGGTTCATTATTTTGGGGGCTTGGTAATACGATCCTTACAACATAATCAAATAATTTCCAAAGAACAATAAGTAAACAATAATTACACTGAAGGACACCATGAAGCTAATCAGAGGACACAGAACATAATTCTTCTTATACATCAGTGTACGCAGACTTTCCAAGTATAAATTAGATTCACCCAAAAAAACATGTATGTTTGTATGTGGAATTTACCAGTTAAGTATAAGAGCAGTTACGTAACACAAAGGTTTGATAGTCTCATCATGACAGACGGACTTCTGTCATCATCAGGTCAGACAGCTTATTCCTTTATGTGAGAGAAACTGGCCTGTAATATTGGTTGTTATTTAATTGTATTTATTTTTATTTCCTCGTCTTTGTTTAATAACTCTGGTTCACATTCCACACAGCAGGTGGCGCTAACGCTCCGCCAGTAAACAGCAAGTAGAAGAGTTCAGAGGAACCTTCCTGCAGCGGCTGCTGAGTCAGCCGGAGCGGTTTAAACGGGACACCGACAGGGCAACTTCGAAGCTGGAACAGCCGAAGCTGCGCGAGGACGATGAGCACCAAACAGGTGACCTGCAGGTGAGTCTGTGAGCTCGTCACCTGTCTGTCTGTCACCTGTCGGTCTTTCTCTCCGTCTCGCGCGCGCGTCTGTCGCTCAGATCACTGCGCACACGTTAGCCTCGTGCTAATGTTTTTAGCTGTTAGCTGCTAGCTGTTAGCTTGTGTTCCGTCGTCACTGCAAGTTTAAACTCTGACAGAGTATCAAAGGCGCGCGCCCTGAGGTCCTGTCAGCTCCGCGTGAAACAGCAGCACTGAGCTGCAGGTAAACACACCTGAGCTGATGAGTCAGGAGATCACTGCTGAGATTTCTCTGACGTCACACGGTGTCCTCTGACGTCACACCGTCCTCCACAGACATCCAGGGGTCCTGGAACAGGTTTCAGACGTGCTTGAGGTGGTCTCGTAGGGCCTTGAAGAGCTTTCAGGGGCCACTGAAGAGTTTCCAGCAGTCCTTGAAGAAGTTCCTCTGGTCCTTGAGGAGGTTCTTATAGTCCTTGACAGGTTTAAGGGGTACTTGAGAAGGTCCAAGTAACGCTTTAGAAGACATGTGGTCCTCGAGGAGATTACAAGGGGCTTTAAGAGGTTCCTATGGTCCTCCAAGAGGTTCCTATGGTCCTCCAAGAGGTTCCTATGGTCCTTGAAGAAGTTCCTATGGTCCTTGAGAAGGTTATCAGAGGTTCTTGAGTGTGTTATCTGTAGCAGTACTGTTGCTATGGTTACCTGCAGTTTAACAAACAGTTTTAGGTGAGCACAGACACCTGCTAGCTAGTCACAGAGCAGGTTGTCTTGTTGCCATGGCGATTAGTGTGTATTTTTTGGAATCTGGTGAATGTTGCCATGGTGATGAGTGTGTGTTTGCTGATGTCACTTGCTGTGCAGCAGGTGTAACAGGTGTGTGTGTTGCAGGTATTTCCTCCATGGTGTGTGCAGGGAGGGCAGCCGCTGCCTGTTCTCACACGACCCGACCACCAGTAAACCCTCCACCATCTGCAAGTTCTACCAGAGAGGAGTGTGTGCCTACGGAGAACGCTGCAGGTAACACTCACCTGACAGACGAGTAACACTCACCTGACAGACAGGTAACACTCACCTGACAGACATGTAACACTCACCTGACAGACAGGTAACACTCACCTGACAGACATGTAACACTCACCTGACAGACAGGTAACACTCACCTGACAGACATGTAACGCTCACCTGACAGACGGGTAACGCTCACCTGACAGACATGTAACACTCACCTGACAGACAGGTAACACTCACCTGACAGACATGTAACACTCACCTGACAGACAGGTAACACTCACCTGACAGACATGTAACGCTCACCTGACAGACAGGTAACACTCACCTGACAGACATGTAACACTCACCTGACAGACGGGTAACACTCACCTGACAGACGGGTAACACTCACCTGACAGACATGTAACGCTCACCTGACAGACAGGTAACACTCACCTGACAGACGAGTAACGCTCACCTG
>NC_089520.1:362935-425435 GCF_963924715.1 Thunnus thynnus
GAAATGTTTGTATCTTCACGCCTTCCCGGACGGGACCCGAGCGGAACCGGACCGGCCGCGGAAACAGCTGAGCTCCGAGGGGAACGTCCGGGTCAGACGCCGCCGCCGCCGCCGCCATCTTCACTCACAGTTGTAGTTCATCACCTCGGTGCACGTTTGTGAACGGTGTGTTTTTTTTCTTCTTCAGTTCATGAACAGCGTCCGTCTGTGGGACTTCATCGAGGAGCGCGAGCAGCGGCCGACCCCGCCCCTGCCGTCCATCGATGATGACATCACGGAGCTCAGGGAGCTCTTCATGCAGATGTCGGGCCCGAGCCACGACGGGCCGGAGACCCCGCCCGCCGCGGACGCATAGAGAGAGGCCTGATCGGACCGCGTCCTCCGGTCTCCATGGCAACCGGCGATGTCTGTGGACCAGTCATTGAAATATTAAATCATGTGATCAATCTACAGCTCTCCACTGTGTCTCAGTCTGGAAAAATAATTCCATTGTGTCCATTAGTTGGAAAATTGATCATCAATATATTGTTGACATTTTATTTATTGTGTACATAAGAAAATACAGACAGTGTGACGTCATCTGGTGGTGGTGTGTTGACTTTCTGACGGTGTTTGTGCCTCATCGTTTGGGTTGAATGTGATAAATATATCACTCTTTACTCCCAGAGAAACAGCTGATAATTAGATTCTGTTGTCTTTGTCCAGTGAATGTTCAGATTCCAGCAGCAGTAGAGAACCAGTGTTCGGTTGGTGAGTGAAGCAGATCAAGCAGCCACGTTGTTCCAGTGTCTGTTTATCAATATTATGATTTTATTTCAGTAGAACAGCTTCTCTTAAAGGTTCAACAAAAACCAACCATCCAGAATCATTCAGTCACGAAAAATGAATGGAAAGTGTTTTTGGCAGAGTACTCACATACTTTACTGCAGTAAAACTACCAATACAGCAAAGTACAAATACTCCGTTACAAGTAAAAGTCCTGCATGAAAAATCCTCCTGCAGTAAAAGTACAAAAGTATTATGAGCTTGATGTAGTTAAAGTATTGCAGTAAAAGTACATAAGTATTATGAGCTTGATGTAGTTAAAGTATTGCAGTAAAAGTAGTGGTTTGGTCCCTCTGACTGATATATTATTATATATGACATCATTAGATTATTAATAGTGAAGCATCAGTGTTAGAGCAGCATGTTACTGTTGTAGCTGCTGGAGGTGGAGCTAGTTTACACTACTTTATATACAGTTAGCTAGTTTAGTCCAGTGGTTCCCAACCTAGGGGTGGGGCCCCTCCAAAGGGTCAGCAGATAAATCTGAGGGGTGGTGAGATGATTAATGGGAGAGGAAAGAAGAAAAAACAAAGTTCTGATACACAAATCTGTTTTCAGTTTTTGGACTTTTTCTCTAATCTTTGATTTTTGCTGAAATATTGGATCATTTGAACATTTATTGAAATGAAAGCATGTGAGAAGTTTAGAGGGAAAAATCACTATTTGGTGGAGCTGTTAACAACTCATAGACATGTGAAATGTGACCCCGACTACACACTGCTTTTTGTAAGACGTCAAAAGCCAAAAAGGTTGGAAACCACTGGTTTCATCTTTAACAATGTGTTGTATTTTAAAAGCTTGTTATATTATCCATTGTGTCAAATCTTCATCTGAAAAGTAACTAAAGCTGTCAAATAAATGTAGTGGAGTAGAAAGTACAATATTTCCCTCTGAAATGTAGAAAGTAGCATCACATGGAAATACTCAAGTAAAGTACAAGTACCTCAACATTATATTTAAGTACAGTAATGAGTATGTGTACTAGGGATGTGGGTCAACAAAAACCAACCATCCAGAATCATTTGGTCATGAAAAATGAATGGGAAGTGTTTTTGGTGGTGCCTCATGATTCTGGGGGGGGGGGGGGGGGGGGTCGCTCTGCTGCCACTACATCACAGTCTGACAGTTGAGTAACGACAGCAGAGTGACCGTCCCATTACTGCTGATGGATCACCAACCCGCCTGTTGATCTCACGCTGCATCTGAGCCTCGTTCATGAACAAGACGTTGAGGTTCCTGAACTCCCGACACAAAGGAACAGTTTTCCAGAAGATAAGCAGACGTGTCAGCGCAGTCGTCTCTGATCTGAGACTCCAGTTAGAGACCCGGTGTGGGGACCTCCTTCATAAGGTAGTTTATTCATGAACACTTATTGTAACACTTTAATTTTCTAAAAGTAAAAGTGTCATAAAAACAAAAACAGGATTTTTAAGCCTCTTTCCACTTTTATTGGAATACAAATACAAATACTGGGATCTCTGCACATCCCTCGTACATTTACTCAAGTTCTGTACTGATGCTACTTTATGAAGTTTATAGACTTATAAACAAAGTTCAGGAACCAAAGACCACGCCTTGTATGCAACCCATTTCCACACCACAGGGTATTTAGACACACCATATCCTCTCCTCTCCCCTTTGCCTCAGCTTGCAAGTACCCTGTGACACACCAGCATCTAAACTAAAAAACTTTCTTACTCACATCATGGACCTCGAACTGCTCCTCAACGCTTCGGACGAGGACTTGCTTGACGTCCCGGAGACATCCCCCGGTGTTCGATCTTTCCGACAGCCTCACCTGCGCTCCTCGGTTTCCCTCATCCTGGCCTCTCTATTTGTATCTATATTTGTTTAGGTAGCAAAATTATTTGTATTTGTGTTTGAATAAAAGTGGAAAGAGGCTTAAAAGTCCTGTTTTTGTTTTTTGATTACACTTATTATTTTAGAAAATTAGAGATGAAAATGAAAGTGATGTCCAAATTAAGAAATGTGCGTCATGTAGCAGGTGGATGTGACTCCCCTCATTGAGACCTGCTGATAGACATAACAGCAGAGCAGAGGAGAGATACTGAGATAGTGATGTAACCGACCTGCTCGCTGGTATTTAATGTGTTTTGTTTTATTTATTTTTCCCAAAAACAAATAATTTAAAAAATATTTGTATGAAACAAATATTCGGAAAAAACCCACTATTTGTGCTTTGCCGAATAACGTACTTGTATTCGGGCACACCCCTAACGTGAGTGTGACAAACTGTCACTTCTTTTATGGAGCAGTATATAGCTGCTTCTGTTAGCCAACATTTAGCTTGTTGTAGCAGCCCTGAAGGACTCTTTATATATCCATTGAAGGACTGTTAAGGACTGTTGTTAAGCTAACGGGAGGATGGATCTGGACTGTGCAGTGCAGCAGCTGCAGGATGCCGCCGCGGAGGCTGGTGAGAGAAACAGCCGGAGAAACAACCAGGAGAGTAAGCTTGTTTGTCATTGTTGTTAGTGATATCAGACTGGTTAACCAGCAGCCACAAAGTTCTGTTAACTAACAAACAAGATGACCAACAGCTACAAATGGATGTTATGACATGAATACTTTATCTCCATGATAGAAAGAAGAAGACATCAGATAACGTGAGTCAGATACAGCTTCTCTCTCTGTCTCTTTGGTTGCTAATTTCATCTCTGATAGTTACATGTATCTGTGTGGCTGTTATGTGAATTTATCTACTTAACAAGAATGCAGCAGAGATATACATATAATGTTTTGTGGGTAGTTTGCTTGTTGAAGTCACAGTGAGCTGTATGGACTCACTCATTCATGTGGAATTGATCCAGTTTTTAATTGAGTGGTTGTTCAGTCACCTGTTGATGTTGTGTGATTAGTGAATGAGTGCAGGTGGTCTGGCTGCTTGTTGTGACAATTTCTTCAGTTTGTTTTAAGCTGAGTCATATATTGAATAACTAGCTTAAAGTAACTTGAATAATAAGTGTTAACATGTCAACTTTGTAGACATTATATACAAACTTTGTATGAAGTTTGGTGTTATTATCATTTATTTTATAGTAATTATAGGTCTTATATTTATAATTCAGTAGTGGAGATGACCTATGAAGGGAAGCAAAAAAGGAGTGAGGGTGACAGTTTAGTGATAAAGTGCTGTAGAAAAATACCATCAAAACTGTTGGTTTTCCTCCTGTCCTCCCCAGTTTTTTGAGTCACCAGCCGCCACTGTCACAAAAACACACACACACTATTTCCCATCTATGACCTTCATCCAGCAGTGAATAATATTCCCAGGAAGCTGAAGCCCCAGCAGTCTGCCTCTGTTTCAGACTTCACATGTGCCGACTAGATTAAATCTCAGTAGTTTATTTTTTTTTAACCCGCCATGCCAAACTTAAAATTCTGGGAGAACCCCAAAGTCCTGGTTTGTTCGTTGGCATTAAAAGATATATAAAATTAGAAGATTGTTAGCAAACATCAGGATCATGTGACACAGTGTGGGAGGATCAGGTACTATATAGCACCTGTGTGTCACGTGGCCTTGCAGAGTTAATTACACCTCAGATATACCATTGTTGGTATCACAAGACTTAAAGGATATTTCTGGCAATTTTCTATATTTTTCTTCATGTTTGGATCCAAACCAACAATGAACTGATCTACTAATAAGTATTGTGTGTGTATCAAAGCCTGATATATCTTATTAAAAACACGTCAGTGAGTCACACCACTGCACTGGGTGACATGTTCCTTCATCATGAAGAGTTTGGTCACGTTAGTTTGTTTAGAAACGGCTCCAAAGACTAATAACAGCATCATGTTTTCAGTCTCAGGAGAGTAGTTTCATGCTCGGGCCTTAAAAATCATTGCATGAGAAATAAAACACTTACATGAGGCAGAATTTGTTGTTATTAATATCGACAGATATCATCAGACGTCTGACAGATCCGTGATGGACTGAATAAGAATATAAAACCATAACAATGTAAAGTTTGAGAAAATCAGCTGCAAAGTTTTTTCTCAGTTTACTTTTTGAAATGATCTGAAACCCATTAGATCATTTTCGGAGTCATTTCATTTAAATATCCAAAACATATCAGTGCTTTTTATTGATCTTATTTATTGTTGTTGGCTCTCTTGTTTATTTTTATTTCACTTTGATTCACTGTTTTTATCTTTGAGCAGCTTTTGTTTAATATATAGCTGATGTCATGTTACTGTGAGGTTTTATTAGTGGTGCTACATCTGTGTTGGTACCAGTGTTGTCATGTTTTTCATGTCTCTTTTTAAAAACCAGTAGAATAACAGTGGAGATGAGTTTGGTTTCTTGTGTATTTTTTCCATTTGAGATGCAGACAGCTGACAGAGCTTCATTACATCATCATCATCTTCTCTTTGTGCTCTTCCCATGAAAGTTATGTTGACATGATGATGTGATCTCAAAGCAGCGCGACGGATCGTATTCATCATATTTATCATCTGTTCCTTTAATAAGCTCCACCTCTTACAGGATATCATGTGACACAAAGCAGGAAACAGGTTCTTACTGTTCAGCTTCACTGGAAGGAGGCAGACAGACGGTAAGATTTACCTTCATTACAAAACTGTGATTTAAACTGAGAGAGGACAGTTACAGCAGGAAGCACTGAAGACCTGAAGTAGTGAAATAGTTCAACTTCAACCTGCTGCTGACTGAAAAAACACGAGTCAAAGTGACTGAGAAACTTTCAACAGCAGGAAACACAACTGACTTCCTCTTTTAACGTCTCGTCCGCTGTGTTTTACTTTTAAATGAAACACACTCTGTTTTAGTCTGTACAGGCTGTAAAAGAGGCTTTTTGTGTGTACTGTTGGGTACAGCCTTTATAATCTGATGCTCTGTTGGTTGAGCATGTTGATAGACAGTGTTTTACTGTTATTGACTTTGTGATGCAGAACGTTGCGAAGTCGTCGCTCGTTTTTCAGTTTGTCTGTTTGTTCTTTTTTTCTTCTTCTAACTTTTCATAAGTCAGTTTTTCTGGGAAAAGATGGCCCACCCAAAATACACTTTCTGCCTACATCACTGCTATGTGAACCTTAAGTTCCTGCACAATAAAAGCTTGCTCTGTACTGTACAGATAGAATCAGATAAAACCTGTTAGTCATTAATCTTTAGAGGAGTTGGTAGGTGTATCTTTGAACTTTTAAATGAAACACACTCTGTTTTACATGTGAAGCAACAGCATTTATCAGAAGAGGTCTGACAAAGCTCCGCCCCTCAGCTGACTCATCTGAGACAAAGCAGGAAACAGTTTATTCTTCGTCTCTAAAGAGACACACAGACTGAAAAACAGACGATCAGATTCACCTTCAGACCAAACTAACAGCTTCCTCTGAGTGAGAACAGCTACAGGAGAGAAAAGTGAAAACTAGAACTCTGCTGCTTCAACCTGCTGACTCTCCACACACTGAATGTGAGTTTGACTAAAAACTGGAGTCAAAGTGAAAGTAAATGTCAGTGAGGTTAGTAGAGGAGGGAGGGGAGACAAAATGGCTTCCAGATCAGAGGAGGATCTCCGCTGTCCGGTCTGTCAGGACGTCTTTAGAGATCCTGTTGTTCTGTCATGTAGCCACAGCTTCTGTAAAGACTGTCTGAAGAGCTGGTGGAGACAGAAACAAACACGTCAGTGTCCAGTTTGTAAGAGAAGATCTTCAAAGGAACAACCACCTTGTAACCTGGTGTTAAAGAACCTGTGTGAGTCCTTCTTACAGGACAGAGATCAGAGAGCTTCAGAGGCTCTCTGCAGTCTGCACTCTGAGAAACTCAAACTCTTCTGTCTGGACCATCAGCAGCCAGTGTGTCTCGTCTGCAGAGATTCAGAAAAACACACCAACCACAGATTCAGACCCGTCGATGAAGCTGCACGACAACACAAGAAGAAACTTGAGGAAACTCTGGAGCCTTTAAAGAAGAAGTTAAAGGTTTGTGAAGAAGTTAAAGTGAAGTTTGATCAAACAGCAGAACACATTAAGGTCCAGGCCCGACACACAGAGAGGCAGATTAAGGAGCAGTTTAAGAAGCTTCACCAGTTTCTAGAAGAGGAAGAGGAGGCCAGGATGGCTGCTCTGAGGGAGGAAGAGGAGCAGAAGAGTCAGATGATGAAGGAGAAGATGGAGGCTCTGAGCAGAGAGATAGCAGCTCTTTCACACACAGTCAGAGCCACAGAGGAGGAGCTGAGAGCTGAAGACGTCTCATTCCTGCACAACTACAAGGCTGCAGTGGAAAGAGTCCAGCGCTGCCCCCTGCTGGATGATCCACAGCTGCTCTCAGGAGCTCTGATAGACCAGGCCAAACACCTGGGCAACCTGACCTTCAACATCTGGAACAACATGAAGGAGATGGTCTCCTACACTCCTGTCATTCTGGATCCAAACACTGCTGGTCCATATCTCATCCTGTCTGATGATCTGACCAGTGTGAGACGAGGAGAGAAACAGCAGCTTCCTGATAATCCAGAGAGGATTTACTTCTACTCTGTTCTGGGCTCTGAGGGCTTTAACTCAGGGACTCACAGCTGGGATGTCGAGGTTGGAGACAATACATTCTGGATACTGGGTGTGTTATCAGAGTCTGTCCAGAGGAAGGGAGGCATATGGTCTGGATTATGGAGAATAAAGTTCGATGTAGGTAAATACTCAGCATTGTCACCATCAGCTCCAGACACTGATCTCCCAGTGAAGAAGAAGTTCCAGAGGATCAGAGTGAATCTGGACTGGAACAGAGGAAATCTGTCGTTCTCTGATCTTGATACTAACAAACATATACACACCTTCACACACACTTTCACTGGCACACTGTTTCCATTCATTAACACTTGGTATAAACTCCCACTGAAGATTTCCCCACTGAAGGTCTCTGTGACAGTGAAACAGAGCAGTTAGAGACGATGATGATGATGATGATGATGATGATGATGATGATGATGATGGTTCTTATAATTACTGTAATTTATTTCTTAAAGGGAAAAGTGGCTGAATTTAACCTCTGAAGCTTCTGTCCTGCTGCTGTCTCATTATTCCAAAATATGTTCATGTTGTTTTAGTTGTTTTATTTTCTGATCTTTATAGTTTGTGTCTTCAGCCTTATTTTTAGTTTTTTATTGATACTGTATCATTTTCAATAGTTGTTAATGTTTTCTGATGTCGATGTGGATCCATGAAGACCAGCAGCCAAGAATCAATGACTGTATGTTGAAATTATAGTTTTCAAACATTAAAGGAAAAACTCACCGCTGTCAATATGAGGATTTCTTTAAACTAGATCACCTGTGTAGTAGAAATGTGCAATTATTTTTGAATTAGGTGCCCTTTGACTATAGAAAACTAAGAACAAATGTGTAGATTATTTATACTGTTCTTAGGGGGGAATCCTACAACAACCAGAATGCATTGCAGACGTCACGTCCAATCAGAATGACTCACGATGTGTTTACGTCCAGCAGAGCACCAAAGACAAAGAAAGCAGAGACAAAGTTAGTGAGCAGCAGCATAACATCTCTTTCCTGAGGCTTATTTTCATTTACAAAACGTTTTTCTCTATCGAGTCTGTTTTCAAAGGATCATAAAACAAACAGCACGCTGGAGTCACCTACGTTATGTGGATCAACTTACTGAGTGCTTCCAGTAGTTTGTTTGTGTTAGTGTTATCACAGAGAAAGTCAGCTGATGTTTGTGTGTCAGGCCACACTCTCGTCTGATTACACTGTGCTGTGCTGTGTAATCAGCACACTGATTCACTGAACTTATTTAAATAAACGTATCTATAATGATGGATCAAGTTTCTCTGTGAGCTCTCTGGTTTCACTGCGGACATACAGAGCTACTGTGGCCGTGTACATACAATCAACAGATCAATCAATAAAAACAAAGCAGTTTTCTACCTTTAAACTCCTGATACAGCCGACTGTAAAAAAACTATTAATGTCCATTATTTTGTGTTTAGTTTCTATACGGAATATGGGGGGGGGGGGGGGGGGGGGGACAGAGGAGGACGGGCTCCTGCTGTCCTCCTCAGGATGAGATCTCCTTCATCAGTTTAATGTACTTCGTTTTTTTTCATGCTAATCTGTGACACGAGGGATGTGCAGAGATCCCAGTATTTGTATTTGTATTCCAATAAAAGTGGAAAGAGGCTTAAAAATCCTGTTTTTGTTTTTATTACACTTTTACTTTTAGAAAATTAAAGTGTTACAATAAGTGTTCATGAATAAACTACCTTATGAAGGAGGTCCCCACACCGGGTCTCTAACTGGAGTCTCAGATCAGAGACGACTGCGCTGACTACTGAGATAAAACTTTACTCATCACCTCATTGCAGACAGACCTCTACCTATTTATACACCCATAACACACAGACAGCACAGCCTGGAACATGTAGAAGAACTTCAAAGATAATTATTGATTTGCACTTTTCATTTATTGTCTGTTTTTTACAGCCTGACTTTGTGAAAGGAGAAGAGGAACAACAGGTTATGGAGTCTGTTGGCAGCACTTTGCTTGTGTCAGTAGTTCAGCTTTATCTCTGTAACACATAACAACACATAACTTTAACATATTTGTATGAAACAAATATTCATATAAAACCCACTATTTGTGCTTTGCTGGATAATGTATTTGTATTTGGGCTCACCCCTAAAATGTACTTAGATATTTTCCACCTCTGCTCATCGTTACCTCGTCCTGACGATCAGAAACATATTGAACATGTTTATTGTGCATCTCCTGAGCAGCTGCTCCTTCATGCTCCTGCACATTCAGGTCCAGATTCTGAGACATTTCCAGATGTGTTTCAGCTTTTCAGCTGCTGCCTCTGTCTTCTTGTTGCTGTTGACGTGTCTGCTGAAGTCTGCGTCTCCTCTCTATTTATCCTGCGCTCTCGCTGCTGTCTGACCAATCAGGAGGCTCGCAGCTCAGGACAATAGAGCAGGTTTAAAGGCGTCAGACAGAGCAGGAGGGACGTTGTTCATCAGGCCGTATGTCAAACACATTCAGATGATATAACGTCTCTGAGCACCGCTCAACGCCTCCGTTCACAGAGGATTCATTAAAACTCAAACAACACATTTATAACTTAAAGAAAAAATATGTTTTAAACATGGACTGGAGGTTTGTAAATATAAATAATATTAGTTACATATTATATTTTATGGTAGTATATGAAACAATAAAACCTTTTGTTTGGATTATTTTTGTAAAAACTTCATTTTCTGTTCATTTGGTTCATTTCCAATCAGTTAGTTTAGAAAGTGTTTTAGTCACAGAGCAAAAATAGAAATATACGATTCTATATACACAGAAAATAAAGCTGTGGGTGCAGTGGGTGCAGTGGGATCTGTGGGAGCAGTGGGAGCTGTGGGTGCAGTGGGTGCAGTGGGATCTGTGGGAGCAGTGGGAGCAGTGGGTGCAGTGGGAGCAGTGGGATTTGTGGGAGCAGTGGGAGCTGTGGGTGCAGTGGGTGCAGTGGGATCAGTGGGAGCAGTGGGAGCTGTGGGAGCAGTGGGTGCAGTGGGTGCAGTGGGTGTAGTCGGTGCAGTGGGAGCTGTGGGTGCAGTGGGTGCAGTGGGTGCAGTGGGAGCTGTGGGTGCAGTGGGTGCAGTGGGTGCAGTGGGAGCAGTGGGAGCAGTGGGAGCACTGGTAGCAGTGGGAGCTGTGGGAGCAGTGGGTTTGTTTCTAATAAAACATATTTGCTGTTTAGTCATATGACATCATCATGACATCATTTCCAGTAGCTGCTGTCCAGGTGAGGTTTTACTAAAGGGCTCCTTACACTGTTCAGTAGACACAGCTGGTGTTCCTGAGAGGACCGGCAGCTGCTCATCTGGGAGATTTGACAGACTTGCAGATGTAAAGTGGAGGAAGCTGCTGCTGATTATAATCATCATTATTATAATTATTTCTATTATCTCGTTACATAAATGGAAAAAGTTCTGCAGACGTCTTGTAAAATAAACTTCAGTCACAATCAGAGCAGACATGATGGACTCTCTGCAGCTTCAAGTCTCTGCATGCTGAGCTTCACTTCATCGTTTGATGTTACACCGAAACAACAGAGTGAACACACTCCTGCATGTGCACGCCCTAATTAAAGCACACACACACACACACACACACACACTGATGAAACCACAACAAACAGCTTCCTGCTGCAGGAAGACAGACAGACGGAGAGATTAGGACAAACATCTGATTTATACACAACTGGACAGCAGAGTGGAAGCAGAGACACAAACAGACTGAACATCAACCGGCAGACACATAATCTGATTACAGTTATTTCCTGATCGATCACCTGCAGGGATCAATGTCTTCAAAACTCTTCACACAGTCGACACAACAGCAACAGTTCAAGATCAAACTGTGACACATTTTCATAGTTTTCACACAGAAAGCGTTCAGTGACTACAGCCTTCAAATGTCCTCAATACGTTTCTCACTCAAACACAAACAAGCAACAAACTCCTCACTTCCAAACAGTTTATGTTCAAACACTAACATGTATTCATACGGATCAGAACCACACTGAAATACATCTATATTCAACCAAAAACATGATGAAAGCTTCCTGCTGCATTTCTATGACTCGTTCCTGTAGATACACTGTAGTACGTTCTATAGAGAGCTACACATCTGACTGTATTTACACTATATACACATTTATACACTATCAACCATTAAACTACATAAACACAATATACACATTTATACACTATCAACCATTAAACTACATAAACACAATATACACATTTATACACTATCAACCATTAAACTATATAAACACAATATACACATTTATACACTATCAACCATTAAACTACATAAACACAATATACACATTTATACACTATCAACCATTAAACTACATAAACACAATATACACATTTATGCACTATCAACCATTAAACTACATAAACACAATATACACATTTATACACTATCAACCATTAAACTACATAAACACAATATACACATTTATACACTATCAACCATTAGATGAGATGGCAGATGAGCAGTCAACAGCAGTCAACAGCATCACTGAGTAGTGCTCCAGTAGAGACTGACGTGCTGACGTGCTACGGTAAGCGTATTGTACCATTTCCGGTTGCCTACTGTGTATACTGATAGCGTTGTTGCTGCTCTCATCTCAGTTGATTTTCCTATATATATCACATTACTGTTGATTAATATCTGCTGTATATTTAAACTTTCGCTAGTTTTACACAAGCACTCTCAGCGCTTTTCTCTTAACGACTTTTCTCGCTAATCGCACAAGTTGTTAGTCACTTTAGCTCTGCAGCTAGCACTAGCAGCTAACTCAAACTAAGCAGTTAGCGATGGCTTCTCTCTCTCCCTCTCGTTCTCCTGCTCTCTCTTGCTCGGTGTGCCAAATGTTCAGTTACTCCTCTGCCTCCTTTAGTGATAGTGATAAGTGTAATAAGTGTAGTCTATTTGCAGCACTGGAGGCAAGGCTTAGTGAATTGGAAGCGCGGCTCCGCACCATGGAAAAACAATCAGCAGCTAATGTAGTTAGCCAGCCCCTAGTATCCGGTGCGGGCCGACCTAGCGTAGCTCCCACTCCCCCGGTAGTTCCCGAGCAGCCGGGAAGCCAGGGCGGCTGGGTGACTGTCCGAAGGAAGCATAGCCCTAAGCAGAAGCCCACGGTTCACCACCAACCAGTTCATGTTTCTAACAGGTTCTCCCCACTCAGCGACACACCCGCTGAGAAACAAACTCTGATTATTGGCAGCTCCATAGTCAGAAACGTGAAGTTAGCGACACCAGCAGCTATAGTTAAATGTATTCCTGGGGCCAGAGCGGGCGACATTGAGTCAAATTTAAAACTGCTGGCTAAGAATAAGCGTAAATATGGTACGATCGTCATCCATGTCGGCGGCAACGACTCCCGATTACGCCAATCAGAAGTCACCAAAATTAATGTTGAGTCGGTGTGAACATTTGCTAAAACAATGTCGGACTCCGTAATTTTCTCTGGACCGCTGCCTAATCTGACCAGTGATGACATGTATAGCCGCATGTCACAATTCAACCGCTGGTTGTCGAGGTGGTGTCCAGCAAACGATGTGGGCTTCATAGATAATTGGCAGACTTTCTGGGGAAGACCTGGTCTGATTAGGAGAGACGGCATACATCCCACTTTGGATGGAGCTGCTCTGATATCCAGAAATATGGCCCAGTTTATTAGTAAACCAAAACCATGACACCCCAGAGTTGAGACCAGGAGGCAGAGCTGCAGTCCTACACGCTTCTCTGCGCTTCCATTAGAGCAGTTACCCACCCAAAACCACATAGAGACTGTGTCTGTCCCCAAAACCACATAGAGACTGTGTCTGTCCCCCGACCACATAAATCAATTAAATCCAAAGTATATAAAAGAAGAGTCATTCATGAAAATCTAGTAAAAATTAAAACCACTGCTGCAATAGTACAACAAAATAAGATAATTAAATGTGGACTCTTGAACATTAGATCTCTTTCATCTAAAGCAGTTTTAGTAAACGATTTAATTTCAGATCATCGTATTGATTTATTTTGTCTCACTGAAACCTGGCTGTGTCATGAAGAATATGTCAGCCTTAATGAATCCAGTCCTCCCAGTCATATTAATACTCACATTCCTCGAGACACTGGCCGAGGAGGAGGAGTTGCAGCCATTTTCAACTCAAGCCTAATCATCAACCCTAGACCTAAATTTAATTATAACTCATTCGAAAGCCTTGTTCTTAGTCTCTCCCAGCCAACCTGGAAAACTTTACAGCCAGTTCTATTTGTTATAGTGTACCGTCCTCCTGGCCCGTACTCTGAATTCCTATCTGAATTCTCAGAGTTTTTGTCGTATTTAGTCCTTAGTACAGATAAAGTAATTATAGTAGGTGATTTTAATATTCATGTGGACGTTGATAGTGACAGTCTCAGCACTGCATTTCTCTCATTATTAGACTCAATTGGCTTCTCTCAGTGTGTAAATAACCCCACTCACTGTCTGAACCACACCCTCCACCTTGTTCTGACTTATGGGATTGAAATTGAACATTTAATAATTTTTCCACAAAATCCTATTTTATCAGATCATTACTCAATAACTTTTGAATTCCTATTACTGGATTACACACCATTAGACAAAAATGTCCTCACTAGATGTCTCTCTGATAGTGTTGTAGATAAATTTAAGGAAGCAGTTCCATCAGTGCTGAATTCACTGCCATGTCTCAATACTACAGAGGACTCTTATGTTAACTTTAGTTCCTCCCAAACTGATAATCTTATTGATAGTGCTGCAGGCTCATTACGAATAACACTCGACTCCATCGCCCCCTTAAAAAGGAAGATAATAAAACATAAGAGGTTAGCTCCATGGTTTAACTCCCAAACCCGCAAATTAAAGCAAACATCATGAAAATATGAAAGGATTTGGTGTTCCACCAAAGTGGAAGAATCTCGCTTAGTCTGGCAAGATAGTGTTAAAACATATAGGAAGGTCCTCTGTAATGCCAGAGCCGCCTATTACTCAGCATTAATAGAAGAGAATAAAAACTGCCCTAGGTTCCTTTTCAGCACTTTGGCTGACAAAGAGTCATAACTCTATTGATCCATGTATTCCTATAGCTCTCAGTAGTAACGACTTTATGAGCTTCTTTAATGATAAAATTCTAACTATTAGAGACAAAATTAACCACCTCCTGCCCTCAACAGGCACCGTTCTCTCCCCAAACACAGGAACCTTGGTAACGGCAGTCAATCCTGACATATATTTGGACTGTTTTTCTCCAGTAGACTTGTCTGAACTAACTTCAATGATTTGTTCAGCTAAACCATCAACCTGTCTCTTAGATCCCATCCCAACTAGGCTGCTTAAGGAAGTCTTACCCTTAGTGAGCACTTCTTTACTAGATATGATCAATCTGTCTTTAGTAACAGGCTATGTACCACAGTCCTTTAAAGTAGCTGTAATTAAACCTCTTCTTAAGAAGCCTACTCTTGATTCAGGTGTTTTAGCCAATTATAGACCTATATCTAACCTTCCATTTCTCTCTAAGATCCTTGAGAAAGCAGTCTCTAATCAGTTATGTGACTTTCTACATAACAATAGTTTATTTGAGGATTTTCAGTCAGGATTTAGAGGCATCATAGCACAGAGACAGCACTGGTGAAAGTCACTAATGACCTCCTAACTGCATCAGACAAAGGATTTGTCTCTATACTTGTCCTGTTAGATCTTAGTGCTGCATTTGACACAATTGACCATCAAATCCTTTTGCAGAGACTGGAACATTTAATTGGCATTAAAGGAACTGCATTAACCTGGTTTAAGTCCTATTTATCAGACCGATTTCAGTTTGTACATGTTAATGATGAATCCTCCGTGAAGGCAAAAGTTAGACACGGAGTTCCACAAGGTTCTGTGCTTGGACCAATTCTATTCACCTTATATATGCTTCCTTTAGGTAATATTATTTGGAAACACTCCATAAATTTTCATTGATACCCAATTATATTTATCAATGAAGCCTGATGAACCCAATCAGTTAAACAAACTCCAAACATGCCTTAACGACATAAAGACCTGGATGACCTGCAATTTTCTGCTACTAAACTCAGATAAAACTGAAGTTATTGTGTTTGGCCCTAAACACCTTAGAAACACATTATCTAATGATAAAGCTACTCTGGATGGCATTACCCTGGCCTCCAGCACCACCGTAAGGAATCTGGGAGTTATCTTTGATCAGGATATGTCCTTTAACTCCCACATAAATCAAATCTCAAGGACTGCCTTTTTTCACTTACGTAATATCACAAAAATCACATCCTGTCCCTAAAAGATGCAGAAAAACTAGTTCACGCATTTGTTACTTCCAGGCTGGATTATTGCAATTCCTTATTATCAGGCTGCTCTAACAAGTCTCTAAAGACTCTCCAGCTGGTCCAGAATGCAGCTGCACGTGTTCTGACTAAAACTAGAAAAAGAGACCACATTTCTCCCATTTTAGCTTCACTACATTGGCTTCCTGTAAAATCTAGAATAGAATTTAAAATCCTTCTCCTAACTTACAAAGCTCCTAATGGTCAGACACCATCATATCTTGAAGAGCTCATAGTACCGTATTATCCCACTAGAACACTGTGCTCCCAGTATGCAGCTTACTGGTGGTCCCTACAGTCTTTAAAAGTAGAATGGGAGGCAGAGCCTTCAGCTATCAGGCTCCTCTCCTGTGGATCATCTTCCAGATTGGGTCCGGGGTGCAGACACCCTCTCTATGTTTAAGAGTAGGCTTAAAACTTTCCTTTTTGATAAAGCTTATAGTTAGGGCCGACCAGGCTCGCCTTTGATCAGCCCTTAGTTATGCTGCTATAGGCCTAGACTGCTGGGGGACTTCCCATGATGCACTGAGCTCCTCTCTCCTCCTCCTCCTCTCCATCTGTATGCATTCATGTAACATCAATGCATGTCACTAACTTTGCTTCTTCCCCGGAGTTTTTTGTGCTTTCTCATCTCACAGAAAAACCTGACTCCCGGGCTGAACCTTCGCGGTCCTTCACAGTCCTGATGGCATCCTTCCCTGGCTGTTGCTGCTTGTGCTTGTTGTTGTTGTTGTTCTGATTGTTGTTCTTCTGTCCCCCCTCCCCCTTTCCCTCTCTCTTTCTCTCTCTCAACCCAACCGGTCAAAGCAGATGGCCGCCCACCAAGAGCCGGGGTCTGCTTGAGGTTTCTACCCGTTAAAGGGGAGTTTTTCCTTCCCGCTGTCGCCAAGTGCTGCTCATGGGGGAATTGTTGGGTCTCTGTAAATTAAAGAGTACGGTCTTGACCTGCTCTATGTGAAAAGTGCCTTGAGATGACTTCTGTTGTGATATGGCGCTATATAAATAATGATTGATTGATTGATAAACTACATAAACACAATATACACATTTATACACTATCAACCATTAAACTACATATAAACACAATATACACATTTATACACTATCAACCATTAAACTACATAAACACAATATACACATTTATACACTATCAACCATTAAACTACATATAAACACAATATACACATTTATACACTATCAACCATTAAACTACATAAACACAATATACAGCTGAACAACAGGAAGAAGAATTTCATGTACAGATATTAAAAAGGCATAAAAAATAAACATCATGGACAACAGAACAGAAATAAAACCAGTCAGAGTTTTACAGGTAAACTATCAGACATGTACAGTTTGGGGAAAAGCAGTATTGCATTAGTGTGCGATACTTTCATTCAAATATAGACAACAGGAAAACGTATGTATTTAATGTATTTAATTTTTTCTAACTGCAGGTTTTGCATAACATCTTTCCTAAAGGCAGAGCGGGTTGGAGCCTCCGCTTGCTTCCAGTTTAGTGACATCAGTCGGTGCCAGCAGGGTTACAAATGATATCATGTTGTATTGAAAGCTGGTTAGAACCACATCAGATCCTTTGACTCCAAAGACGGCTGCCGATGGATCAACAGGTATTTCTAAGATGTCCGATAGTCACATGTGGGCTGGAGACTGTCCACATCGCTCGCATGCAGGATTTACAGGGTTTCACTCTGGGAAAGTGGTCTCAGACTGTATATTTGAGCTTTTTCTGTGATAAGTGTAATCAGTGTAATACTTTAAACTGCAACAGCTGATGTGCAGCGCAGATTGAAGAGGAACGTAGCAGCATCTTTGTCCATAGTTCTTCTGTTATAACTACTCCAGATCATTTTACCCAGCCTGCAATCTAAATATGAAAGTGTGTCATAAATAATGGAAGTGCCTCCTTTAATCAAAGGATTTGACACAAATATTGATGCCATTAAACTATTTGGAATGTTGTGTTTGTTTGACAAAGTTGTGCAATTGTAAATATCTGAAGAAATGTGTTTGAGGCAGATTAAATATAGTTTATCACTGTTTAAATGATGGAAATATACCATCAATAAAGAGACCTTTGACGCCTTTTCTGTGCCACATCTGAAACACTGCATCAGGGAGAGACGGAGGACATGAAAGCCACTCAGCATTTGAGCTTCAGACGGTTCTCCTGAACGCTCAACACTCTCTAAAGAAGAGATTTGAGACACAACTCGTCTCCTCTCTCGAGTCACTTGGTCACCTCTCTCCTGACGTGTTGTCTGACTTTAACCTGACTGAATATTTGATTTTGAGTTAAAATGACTGGAGGCTCCAGACGTTCAGTCAGCTGCTCAGTTCAGATGTTCTCAGACTGCAGGGATGCGTCACTCTGTCTTCTGAAGATGAAACCAGGAAGAGGCCTCCTGTTTTGCAGATTGCTGTCCGTATGAATACGTGTTAGTGTTGGAACAGAAACTGTTTGGAAGTGAGGATGTAAACATGTCAAATGTTTTGTTGCTTGTTTGTGTTTGAGTGAGAAACGTATTGAGGACATTTGAAGGATGTAGTCACTGAACGCTTTCTGTGTGAAAACTATGCAAATGTGTCACAGTTTGATCCAGAACTGTTGTTGTTGTTGAAGAGTTTGAACATGTGGACTCAGTATTGATCCCTGCAGGGAACCGATCAGAGAAAATCTGGAGCAGTGTTTCTCCTCAGAAATCATTTCAGAGTCTGATCACGACTTTCTCTGCATGGAGAAATCAATAAAACTGGAAAACAGCAGTAAGATTGTTCAAAACCTGTTTGATATTTTTACATAAAACCTGTTTCCAGTTTTTTATATACATGTATAGATGCATGTGCACAGAAAGAGGTATTTAGAAGCAGCAGTACTTGTGAGCTGTAACTCGGTCCGCAGTCTTCCAGGAGTTTATATACGCATCCACGTATACAGGTTTAACACATGTATACAACCAACATCTGTACTTCTACTTCAACCTGTCAGCAGCTTTCATGTTTAACTTTCTTACATCTGCTCATCCCACACGCTATTAAAAATATAACATATAATATAATATGTACATTAAAACCAAAGCAGCTTAAATCTCTACTGTTCCCATCAAGACGGAAGGAGCATAAACACTAGTGGACTCCCAGTATGCAGCTTACTGGTGGTCCCTACAGTCTTTAAAAGTAGAATGGGAGGCAGAGCCTTCAGCTATCAGGCTCCTCTTCTATGGAACCATCTACTGGATTCAGTCCGGGGTGCAGACACCCTCTCTATGTTTAAGAGTAGGCTTAAAACTTTCCTTTTTGATAAAGCTTATAGTAAGGGCCGACCAGGCTCGCCTTGGATCAGCTCTTAGTTATGCTGCTATAGGCCTAGACTGCTGGGGGACTTCCCATGATGCACTGAGCTCCTCTCTCCTCCTCCTCCTCTCCATCTGTATGCATTCATGTAACATCAATGCATGTCACTAACTTTGCTTCTTCCCCGGAGTTTTTTGTGCTTTCTCATCTCACAGAAAAACCTGACTCCCGGGCCGAACCTTCGCGGTCCTTCACAGTCCTGATGGCATCCTTCCCTGGCTGTTGCTGCTCGTGCTTGTTGTTGTTGTTGTTGTGATTGTTTTTCTTCTGTCCCCCCTCCCCCTTTCCTTCTCTCTTTCTCTCTCTCAACCCAACCGGTCAAAGCAGATGGCCACCCACCAAGAGCCGGGGTCTGCTTGAGGTTTCTACCCGTTAAAGGGGAGTTTTTCCTTCCCGCTGTCGCCAAGTGCTGCTCATGGGGGAACTGTTGGGTCTCTGTAAATTAAAGAGTACGGTCTTGACCTGCTCTATGTGAAAAGTGCCTTGAGATGACTTCTGTTGTGATATGGCGCTATATAAATAAAAATTGATTGATTGATTGATTGATACAAAGTCTGTTTGCATTGGGGTTATAAATTCAATCTATTTATTCCAAATTTGGTAGAATTTATGTTTTTGGCTCAACTTTTCCACACTAAATATTTATTCCACACCAATCTTCCAAAGGTTGTTCTGGATTCCTTCCTCTGGTCCAAAACCAACACGCGGTCCAGATAAAGACTCTCTGAGTTCAGGAGTATCTGAGTCTTGAATACTGTGCTTAATGTTCTGTGAATGTTATTCCAATATCAACTCAGTTTGGGACAGTCCCAGAATATAAATACATCGTCTCCAACACATCAAACTCGTATTCTTGTATTTTTCCTGGTTCCTTCAAAGATTTTTCTCTCCAATTCATGAAGTTGGTTGAGGACCATTGAAAACTGCAAATTTCCCCCCCAAGCCTCCTCATGAAGCCCCATTCCTGCTTCTTTTCCCCACTTTTCTTTAATGTACAAGGTGTTTTCATTTTAAGCATTAGAGAGCATCGTACATCTACAGATGGACTAATTTGGTTTTGAACTGAAGGCTGAAAAGTCTGTAGGTCTGCACTTCTGACTGAGATAATGTCGTCCTTTGAGGTTTCTGAAAGTCATCTGATCCAGGCCATGTTTTTCCTGCAAAGACTGAAAACTCTGTAAGGCACTTTTTATTATTTAATACACATAACACACACAACAATATGATGACATGACATTATGAGAAAGTAAATCAAAATAAAAAAGTCAAAATAAAATTAATAGGATCCCTTCAAATAATCAGATTGACAGAACCAGTACATTTAGAAACTACAAATATACATGACAGGCAGAGCGTATTAAGAGTTTTATATAGTCTCACTCTTCACTAGAGCACATTTGTTCCCCTTTCATATTGTCTTGTGCTGCTTTGTGATGGTTTGCAGAATTATTTTTTCCAAGAGAAAGTGGCTTTGCAATGTGTTTTTAAAGAAACTTAGATTCAAGTTAGTTTATGATTGAGCTTTTAATATAAATATTTTACCAGACAGAATAATTGTGTTTATTATCTGGGGACAGTTTTCATCCAGAACCTCCAACATAATGTTTAATGTCGAGTGGTCTTAGCCAGTGTGGTGCATGTGTGTGTAAACGACAGATATGTTGTAAGTCTTTTTCTTATCCAGGATTCAAATCTGAAATTCTGTATCGTAAAATCGTACAGACACCATCTGAACATGTTGTGGATTCCACATGACTTAACCACCTTCTGCCATATTTTTAACGTAAGATTTATCCAGGGGTCTTTATTAGGGATGCACGATATTATCGGTATCGGCCGATAAAAGCTCTAAAATGAAATATCGGCATTGGCGAATTCTGCCGATAATGAGAGGCCGATATGTTGCCTTCTCCTCCGCCGCCTGACTGCGCTTCCCTCGACAGACTGTTTCACCCTGACGGTCCCGATCAGCTGCTTCTTCCCACTTTAACCTGAATAACAAACCAGGACTCGGTGCTCCGGTTGGATCCACATGGAGAGCCGAGGCTAACGTTAGCTGGAAGGCTAGCGGAGCGTTAGCCGCAGCATGACCGGAGGGAAGCACAGCCAGCTAGCCTCCGCTAGCAGCAGCAGGTCTGTTGGGCAGCTGAGTGAAGTGCAGCCTGCGGAGGAAACACCAGGACCGTCAGGGTGAAACAGTCCATCGAGGAGCTGCTGTGTTCGGCTGCACAGATAGGAAACACCTCGGCTGACAGGATGTACCACTCTGCTTGGAAAAAAAACTTCTTCTTTTTGGTTTATAACGCCGGTTGTCAACCAGCGTATTAGGTGCATTAGCGCCACCTTCTGCTCCGGAGTGTGGACCAGAGATTAAATCCTACACATTAATCCTGTCTGTCTAATAAACTCAATGAAAACTCTACTGCTGCTCCCACTTGGCAGGTTCATTAAAGTTTTAATGCTGAGCTCCTGAACTCCAGTCTTCCTCAGTTCTTCCTTCATATATTGTCTTTATTGATCATAATTAGTACAATCTATGCTTGCATGCATAATAGTCTCCTCAGCCAGCTGGAAAATAATATGAGCATATATCAGTATCGACCACAATGAGTTGGAAATATCGGCATATCGGATATCAGCAAAAAATCTAATATCGTGCATCCCTACTCTTTATCTCTTCCAATTGCACCAATATAGCAAAGGAGTTAGCTGTGAAGCATAGAAATAGTTTCTTAGACAAGAAAGTGCCATTCCTTCTCTTTCTTTTTGTAAGACATTAAACCAGACTCTCGGTTTCTTTCCTCGCCAGATAAACTGAGAAATCCATTTGTGCCATTCCCTGAATTGATTGTCATTTACTCCACTGGCAGAGTCTGAAAAATGTAAAGTAGTCAAAGGAAATGTTCATATTCACTGCACTTATCCTTTAATTCAGACTTAGTGTAGGAGCCATTTATGTTGATTGTTGGCATGTCATTTGTTTAGTTATAACTTGCAGTATTATTTTGGACACTGGGTGGCGGTCATTAGATGCACAGGGTTGTATATCTAGGGGCATAGGTGACAGGAAACGATAGGCACAGGCAGGTGGAGCACATAGAGTTCTTACCAGATCGGGAACAGACGCACACTACAGCTGGCAGGATAGAAACCCGGTATGTTCATGACATGTACAAAGACTTCAATAAAACAACAAACTAAACGGCAGCCAACGGACTGGAAAATCTGTTCTTGAATCTGCGTAAGATCACTCCTAACTTAACCTACCTGTGTAGTAATGGCAAACCGGAAAAACAGGAAAAGAAAGGACATCGAAAAATGAAAATTGCCATTACACCTAAGTAAGAACTTGCTCTTCGAGTGAAATTGGAGCTCGTGATTCATTCAGACGGACTGAGCATTGTCTCGCGGAACAACAAAGAGGACGCCGCCATTACCAAACCAGGTGGACATCTTCGTCACCTGCGCTTACCTGACGGTGATTGAAAACTGCAAACTGAGTGAGTACATGCAAGCATTAAGCTTTATTGGAGAAGCTATATGCAAAGCCGTATTGGAAGACGGCTATTATAATGGAGTTGGTGGACTGAAGACTGAAAGCTACGATCGCACATCGATCAGCTGTTTGAAACATTGTGCCGGCAGCATACGGCTTTCGTCAACAAGTCTTAAAGAGACAGTGAACAAATATGTCTGTTGTTAAGTCTGATGCTCAGTCACAAGATGACGATGTTGAAAAGGAAAAAAGAGTTATCAAACACACTGCCAAAGGCTTGGAATTGTTCATTGCAAATTGTCAAAAGACACGAAACAGGAAATGTAAACAAGCTAACAAGTTGATGGAAATGCTGAAAGAGCTCATGAAATTAAAGGAAAATGCAAGAGAAGTACAATCTAATTTGTTTCAATTAATCAAGCTCTGTGATGAAGCCAAGGAAAACCATGAATCACTGGTGAATTTACCACTGCCTGAAGATGAACTTGAAAAGCAAAATCAGTGGTTTCAACGAAAAATGGAAATCTTTAAAGGGTTTATACAAGATGTAAAGGTGTGGTTACCTGAGGCTGGACAGCAAATTGCACACTCCATTGCTGAAAGTGTCATACTACAAAGTGTAGTAAATTCAGATGACATTGGACCTGATGACAGTGTTTCAAATGCCTCAAAACCTAAATCAAAGCACAAATCCAGTTCTTCATCACGTGCATCTTCAACATCCTCTGCTCGCATTAAAGCTCAGGCAGAAAAGGCTGCTCTCATGGAACGTGTTGCTGCCCTGAAGAAAAAACATGAGCTTGAGGCACAAGAGGAACAATTGAAAAGAAAGAAAAAGCAACTGGAACTAGAAACTGAACTGGCAGCAACCAATGCAAAAATCAACATACTTGAGGCTCTGGGATCAAGAAGCAGCTCTAGAGTTTCTGATGGGATGAACTCTTATTTGAGAAAAGGAACTGCTCAAAATGAAACATCAGTTAAATTAAATCAACACGCAAATGAATATTTACCAGATCAAGTGCAGCAAAGACAGAATGTGTTGATTGAAACTAACTCTTCTTCCCAGCAACAGGTTGTTAGACCAAAAGAAACAGCTCACGGACCATCTGTTCGACCTCATGATACAACCCATCTAATACAATATTCTCCTCAAAGGCAAAATGTACAGAGTCGTATGCAGGGGCATGTTTTCACTACACCCCCTGTATTGAATGATGGCAATCAAGGTGATATGTGTAACCTAATACAGAGGAAAAATGACATCACTGCCCTCCTGGCTCAACAAAGTCTCTCTTCTACTTTACCACCAAGAGTCATTCCTGTTTATGATGGTGATCCTTTACAGTACGAAGTTTTCCGCAGGGCATTTGAGAGAGGAGTGGAAAAAAAGTGTGATGACTACAGTGACTGCTTGCATTTCCTAGAGCAATATACAAGAGGGCATCCAAAAGACTTAGTCCGCAGCTGTCAACATCTGCCCCCCGCCCAGGGCTATCAAAGAGCAAAAGATCTTCTCAAAGAACATTTTGGTAATGAACATAAGATTGCCACTGCATATATGGACAAAGCATTTGCCTGGTCAGTGATCAAATCAGAGGATGTGGAAGCATTGCAAGCATTCTCACTGTTCCTTAGAGGTTGTTGCACTGCAATGGAACATCTCACCTATATGGAGGAAATGAATGTTGCTTCCAATATGAAGACCATCCTTCTGAAACTGCCTTACAGGCTCAGAGACAAGTGGAGAAGTAGAGCATGTCAGTTACAGGAGCAGCGTGGACACCGAGCTAGATTTCCTGACCTGGTAGACTTCATAGAGAGACAAGTGAAGATACTATCAGATCCACTTTTTGGAAACATTCAGGATGCTAAGCCAGCTGCAACTGTCAAAAGCTCTACTAAAACAAGAGAAAAGTCAAGACCTAGAGGAAGCAGTTTTGCAACAGCTGTAACACCGGTAAAAACATCTGTACAAGAAAATTTGACAACAAATGGAATGAAAGGAAATGTATCTACTACCAATTCTCAAAGTTCTTGTTTGTTCTGCAACAAGAGTGGTCACACATTGGGGCGGTGTCCACAGATCAGGAAGAAGATGCACAGAGAAAAAATGGACTTCTTAAAGGAGAAGGGAGTCTGTTTTGGATGTTTAAAAATAGGACACATGAGCAAAGACTGCAAGAGTTGTTTGACTTGTGATGTGTGCAACCAAAATCATCCTGAAATACTTCACATTGAACAAAAGGACAAAGGAAAAAAAACAGAACATACAGAACAGAGTGAAAAAGCAACTGGGAGTAATGCTGTTCTCTCACCTCATACATGTGGGCATATTGGGGCCGGTGATGAAAACTGTACCTTTTCCATTGTACCAGTACAAGTAAAGAGCCAAAAGGGGGACACAGTGTTGCAAACATATGCATTTTTGGACCATGGAAGTACATCTACCTTTTGCACAGAAAGCTTGATGAGAAGGCTGAACATAACAGGGCAAAGGACCAATATTCTTTTACGTACCATGAACCAAGTGAAGCCTGTGACCAGTCATCATATCTCAGGTTTGGAAATATCTAGTCTGGACAAAGACTATTTCATTCAAATATCTGATGTGTTCACACATAAAACCATGCCTGTTTCCCAGCTCAACATTCCCAGACAAGAAGATCTGACACAATGGCCTTACTTGAAGGATATCAAGATTCATAAAATAGACTCTGGCATTGACCTACTCATCGGGACAAATGCTTCAAAGGTATTGGAACCTTGGGAGCTGGTCAACAGCCAAGGGGATGGACCATATGCTGTGAGGACCCTACTGGGGTGGGTCATCTATGGTCCCCTGAGAGGAGACAAAAGCATAAGAGATGAAAATGGCTGCCCTGCTGCTGCTGTCAATCGAATATCCATTGTAAACTTGGAGGAGCTACTGATCAAACAGTACAATCATAACTTCAGTGAAGGAACCAGCAAGGAAACAGAGGAAATGTCTAGGGAAGATATAAAATTCTTGGACATTGTGAATCGCTCAGCAAAAGTGACAGATGGACACTACTGCCTAGACTTACCTTTCACACAAGAAAAGCCCAGCATGCCAAATAACCGTTGCATTGCAGTGCAGCGCATCCAGAGCCTGAAACGCAAGTTTGCCAAGAATAAGAAATTTCATGATGAATATACATCTTTCCTCACAGAAATGATTGTTAATGGTTATGCTGAAATGGTACCTGTCGACCAGCTGAATCGAAGCGATGGAGAACTCTGGTACATCCCACATCACGGAGTGTATCACTCAAAGAAAGGAACCTTAAGGGTAGTGTTTGACTGTGGTGCAGTCTTTAAAGGAACATCACTTAACTGCCTACTCATTGGAGTTCTCATCAGATTCAGACAAGAGCCGGTTGCTTTGATGGCTGACATCAAAGCAATGTTTCATCAAGTCAGAGTATCAGAAAAGCATGTTGACTATCTGCGATTCCTGTGGTGGCCCGATGGTGATGTGCAGCAAGATCTTGTTGAATACCGGATGAAAGTACATCTCTTTGGAGCCGTGTTGTCACCAAGTTGTGCAAACTTTGCATTGAGGAAGACTGCTGATGACAACAAAGGTCACTTTCCATCAGAGGTAACAAACACAATACGGAACAACTTCTATGCAGATGATTGTTTGAAATCCCTGCCTTCGGAACAGGAAGCAGTTCAAATGGTAAGAGACCTGACTGCTCTCTGCAAAATGGGAGGATTCATGCTGTCAAAGTGGATCAGCAACAGCCGTGCTGTATTGGCATCCATTCCCCAAGAAAACCGAACCAAAGAGACTAAGGAGTTGGACTTGGACAAAGACAATCTGCCAATGGAAAGAGCCCTGGGATTGCACTGGTGTGTTGAAACAGATGTCTTCAAGTTCAAAATTGCTGCACAGGAACGACCATACACCAGACGTGGCATCTTGTCCGTAGTCGGCTCTATATACGACCCTTTAGGATTTGTAGCACCATTTACTCTGCCAGCCAAACTGATTATGCAGGACCTCTGTAAGAGAAAACTTGGATGGGATGAAAACATACCCCAAACCTTCTTGCATCGGTGGACAGGATGGCTAGCAGACCTTAACAAGATGGCAGAGTTTAAAGTAGACCGGTGCATGAAGCCCACAAGCTTTGGTCAAATCAGATTTGCACAGCTACACCACTTTTCAGACGCCAGTGAAAGTGGCTATGGTACTGCCTCATATATAAGACTGGAAAACTATAACAGAGAAGCGCATGTTGCATTCATAATAGGAAAATCCAGAGTGGCACCATTGAAACAAATAACGATTCCCCGAATGGAGCTCACAGCTGCAGTCCTAGCTGTCAAAGTTGACACAATGCTGCGAAAGGAATTACAGCTTCAACTGGACAAATCCATCTTCTGGACCGATAGCACAACGGTGCTTAAATACATCAACAACGAAACCAAGCGTTTCCAAACATTTGTAGCAAACAGGACCTCTTTTATAAGGGATGCTACTGATGTATCACAATGGAGATATGTTAACACAAAGGAAAATCCTGCAGATGAAGCCTCTAGGGGACTAACAGCAGACCGCTTCTTGAGCTGCAAAAGATGGATCCAGGGACCAGATTTTCTCTGTAAGCCAGACAGAGAATGGCCAAAACCTCACTTGGAATCTGCAATCTCTGCTAATGATCCAATGAATCTGGAAGCACTCACACCAAACCATCTTCTTCTGTTGAAGCCTAAGCCAATACTACCACCTGGACTCTTTGTAAAAAAAGACTTGTACATCAAACGCAGATGGAGACAAGTGCAATACATGGCAGATCTCTTTTTGAAACGGTGGACACAGGAATACTTACCTCTTATCCAAGAACGACAACGGTGGTCAAAGGTAAAAAGAAGCTTTGCTCCAGGTGACATTGTTGTGGTGGTTGATTCTACTGCACCACGAGGCTCATGGCTAATGGGCAGAATACTGGAAACTAAACCAGATGCACAAGGACTTGTGCGCAAAGTTCGACTCCAGACGAAGAGCAGCATCTTGGAAAGACCAATAACAAAGATATGTCTGCTCCAAGAAGCCGAGACCTAAACGGCAAGAAAAAAAGAAAAAAAAAAAAGAAGATTGAAGAATCAGTAAAGAAGATTAATGCCAACACATAGATGCATTTTTTGAAAATTGTATATGTAATGTATAATGGATATGGCACCTTTTTTATTATTTATTGGTAATTGTTTTGTTATATACTTAAAACAATTAGGGGCCGGTATGTAGGAGCCATTTATGTTGATTGTTGGCATGTCATTTGTTTAGTTATAACTTGCAGTATTATTTTGGACACTGGGTGGCGGTCATTAGATGCACAGGGTTGTATATCTAGGGGCATAGGTGACAGGAAACGATAGGCACAGGCAGGTGGAGCACATAGAGTTCTTACCAGATCGGGAACAGACGCACACTACAGCTGGCAGGATAGAAACCCGGTATGTTCATGTCATGTACAAAGACTTCAATAAAACAACAAACTAAACGGCAGCCAACGGACTGGAAAATCTGTTCTTGAATCTGCGTAAGATCACTCCTAACTTAACCTACCTGTGTAGTAATGGCAAACCGGAAAAACAGGAAAAGAAAGGACATCGAAAAATGAAAATTGCCATTACACTTAGAAAGGGGATAAGATATCTTTATCTCTGATGGCCCATAATTTGCTTGTAATCATTTTGAAAGGTTTATTCCTGAATACGGTATTTAAATGCTTCAGCTTCCCACTGGAGGTTGTATTTGTCCTGCAGGTTCTTTGGAGCAGTATAGTTTTAGAGTAATAACTTGTGTTTTCGATATGTTGAGCTTATTGCATGATAGTTTCCCCAAATCAGCCAGCAGGTCCATCAATCCCATAAGTGATTTTTCTGGCTCCTCCAAATAAACCAGAATGTCATCAGCAAATAGTGTTACCTGCTGTTGGATCCCTGCTACCTTAATGCCTTTGACAGCTTCACTCTGTCTTATTAGTCGGCCTGAGGGTTCAATAAATAAAGAAGAAAGAGATGAGAGGGGAAACTGTGCATCCCTGTCTTGTTCCTCTCTCCAAAACAAGAGTCAGAAAGGTGATTGTCAATCTTTATCCAAGCTGTAGGCCTGTCATATAAGGTCTGAGTTACTCTAATAAATTTATCTGGAAAGGCGAAATTCCCCACAATTTTATACAAAAACACCCATCCAACTGAATCAAAGGCTTTCTCTGCATCTAATCCCACTGTCATTGACTTGGTTTTGTCCTTAGTTGTGTTTTCTAGTAGATGTAACGTCGTTACGTTGTCCAGAATTCATCTTCGTTGGATAAATCCAGTCTGATCTAAATGGATGAGGTCAGGTTAGAGTTTTTCTAATCTGAGAGCCAAGATAGATGTAAATAACTTGTAATCCAGATTGAGAACACTGACAGGTCAAATTTCTCCTTTCTGTAAATTCCTGTTAAACGTTTTAAGTAATAATGGAGATAATTTCTTTAAAGACTTGTACCAAAACCATCCGAGCCTGCTGACTGTCTGACCTTTAATAAAGAGATTCAGTTCTTTGGTGGACACTCGTTGTACTAGATGTTCACTTTGTGAGCTTGTGAGTAATTCTAAAGAACTTAAAGATTCAGTATGGGTCTTATTGGTTTTCAACCATTTTTTGTTTTTGGTTTCTTTATTTTATAAATTGTATTTTCCACTTGTTGTTTGTGTAACTTGTATGTTAGAAATTTAACTGATTTGCTTCCTACTTCATAATTCTTTTGTTTCAGGAAAAGAAGCCTTTTCTGGGTTTCCATTAAATATATATCATCAATTTCACTCTGTAGTTTTTACTTCAAGTTTCAAATTGGAGTTTATTTTATTAGAGTCAGCAAATTGTAGTTGTTTTAATTTCCCCTGAAGATCTGCCAATCTTTGCCCTTTAAGTTCCTTCATATATGTAGTGATGGAAAACATTTTCCTTCTGATTACTGGTGATACTTCCCCAGAATCACTAAGGTCTAGATCATCTTTGATGTTTGAATCATTGAGTATATTTGAATTTAGTTTCCATAGTTTGCTTGTTTTTCTTTCTAGAGTTAGAGACAGAAACTGAGCTGTGGTCAGTAACAGTCGCTTATCTTGAATCTATCTGTGCTGAATATAAAGAAGAAGCCTTAAATAAACTGAATGTGGGTAATAATAGTGTTGAGTCTCGACTGTAATATTTCACTTCCTAGTCGGAGGTTTATTCTGAATATTTGCTCCTGATGAATCTAGTGAAGGGTTTATCCTACTCTGTATGTCCTCATGTTTTCCCTCCTTGATCTGTTAGCTTCGCCTGGAGCTGCTCTTGTAGTTTTAGCATTTCTGCTACTGCCTCTTCTCCTCATTCCCTACAATCCTCGCTTCAGCATCATCTAACCTCGAATTAGTTTTACTTCTTTTAATGTCTTCAAGCTGTTTGTTGTTGTCTTGCCTGAAATGATGCATCTCTCTGAGGATCAGTCAGGTTCTGCTGCTGTTCTGGCTAACGGTGAGAGAGCTAGCAACCTCGTGTTGCGTTCCCTCGTTGTTTTTATCGATATTCTGAGCAGACTTTTTACTCTTATGCTTAGACGCCATCCTCACCCCCTTACTATATACTATAAACTTACTATATGTAGTAAAAGTAAACCAATACTTCTATTATTCTGACTTTGAGGCAGATTTCTTTCACTTTTGTCGAAAGACTTTTCCTAACGTTGACGTCCTCAGGTAAACATTTTCTATTTTTGATGAAATAATTGAATACGTGGATGATACACAGACTCATATCAAAGCTGTTTATGTTATTGGCCGACATATAGCAGTATTGAATTTTTTTAATTCCCAAATGACCAGCGCTGCACAGTAAATACGTACATTCACTCAACTACTGTAGTTCAGTACAGTTTAGAGGTACTTGTACTTTACTTGAGTATTTCCATGTGATGCTACTTTCTACATTTCAGAGGGAAATATTGTACTTTCTACTCCACTACATTTATTTGACAGCTTTAGTTACTTTTCAGATGAAGATTTGACACAATGGATAATATAACAAGCTTTTAAAATACAACACATTGTTAAAGATGAAACCAGTGGTTTCCAACCTTTTTGTCTTTTGACGTCTTACAAAAAGCAGTGTGTAGTCGGGGTCACATTTCACATGTCTATGAGTTGTTAACAGCTCCACCAAATAGTGATTTTTCCCTCTAAACTTCTCACATGCTTTCATTTCAATAAATGTTCAAATGATCCAATATTTCAGCAAAAATCAAAGATTAGAGAAAAAGTCCAAAAACTGAAAACAGATTTGTGTATCAGAACTTTGTTTTTTCTTCTTTCCTCTCCCATTAATCATCTCACCACCCCTCAGATTTATCTGCTGACCCTTTGGAGGGGCCCGACCCCTAGGTTGGGAACCACTGGACTAAACTAGCTAACTGTATATAAAGTAGTGTAAACTAGCTCCACCTCCAGCAGCTACAACAGTAACATGCTGCTCTAACACTGATGCTTCACTATTAATAATCTAATGATGTCATATATAATAATATATCAGTCAGAGGGACCAAACCACTACTTTTACTGCAATACTTTAACTACATCAAGCTCATAATACTTATGTACTTTTACTGCAATACTTTAACTACATCAAGCTCATAATACTTATGTACTTTTACTGCAATACTTTAACTACATCAAGCTCATAATACTTGTGTACTTTTACTGCAATACTTTAACTACATCAAGCTCATAATACTTATGTACTTTTACTGCAGTAAAGTATCTGAGTTCTTCTTCTACTGCTGCCAAATATCAGTATCAGGCTCAAACTGAGACATTTGGCAGATATCAAAGTGAGCTGTTGAGTTCAGTGTGGATGCTCCTGCAGCTCAGGTTACAGGTGTGTGTGTGTGTGTGTGTGTGTGTGTGTGTGTGTGTGTGTGTGTAAACAGTCATCAGTGTGTGTTGTGTGATGAGAGGCTGACAGGAAGGGTGTGTGTCACTGACGCCTTTCATCTGGAAATACAGGATTTAGGAAGAGGAAACTGCAAACACTCATTTCTATCAGCCGAGGTGCTTTGATGTCTCACCACCCGACGCACATTCACACAAACACACAAAAATACACAAAATGGGTTAAAGTGATGGAGCTGCTGAAGGAACTCTTCTTCTTTGGTTTGGTTTAACAAAGCAAGCAATGATCCACTCAAACAGTAGACACACATATACATATACATATATATATATATATATATATATATATATATGTATATATGTGTGTGTGTGTGCGTGTGTGTGTTTGTATTTTGTGAGTCATAAACAACAAACACAAACCTGAAACCAGAAAACAGTGAAAACAGGAAGTTGCAGCTTCTCGCGCTGCATCTTTGAATAAACATCTAATATGTGTTCTGGATGTTTCCTCTGTGAGTCTCTCGTTACCTGACGTCCCGTCACACACCTGGAGGGGGGCGGAGCTTCAGCAAGTAAAAGCAGGTAAACTCTCAGCTTTTCATCCTTCAGCCTGATTCAGAGAGAAACCTGCAGAGGAAACGCAGCAGCAGCATCTGAAGGTGAGACGACACAGGTCTGATTAAACATGTATGAACCTGACTGCATGTGTATGAACATACGTGTTTTAGTCTGTTTGAGCCAAACAGTTAATGAACCCAAAGATATATTTGAAAAGTACATTAACTCACAGTTTTGAGGTACTTGTACTTTACTTGAGTATTTCCATGTTCTGCTTCTTTATACTTTTACTGCTCTACGTTTATCTGAACGCTGGATTTACTGTTCAGATGAAGATTTTACATAAAAAGACAAATAATAAGTTTATAAAATCCAACATTATTAAATGGAACAAACAGGATTTCTTTCTCTTTATAACATTAGTCTTGTAATATAATGTTTGTTAGCTGTGATGTTTTCTTTTCTTTTATATATAACAATATGTTATTTATTTGATATATTAGTAGATGAAACTAATCAACCTTCAGTATTAATAATCAACATTATTAATGTCACATATAGCTGATAATATATCAGTTACAGTTTATTTTGAAGGTTTTCTGATTTCCTAATAAATTCTCTTCCAGTTAATTTAAACAATCTTTTAATCAATTCAACTTACAAAGTTTCCAATAAAAACATGAATGACTAAAGTATTGCAGTAAAAGTACATAAGTATTATGAGCTTGATGTAGTTAAAGTATTGCAGTAAAAGTACATAAGTATTATGAGCTTGATGTAGTTAAAGTATTGCAGTAAAAGTACATAAGTATTATGAGCTTGATGTAGTTAAAGTATTGCAGTAAAAGTAGTGGTTTGGTCCCTCTGACTGATATATTATTATATATGACATCATTAGATTATTAATAGTGAAGCATCAGTGTTAGAGCAGCATGTTACTGTTGTAGCTGCTGGAGGTGGAGCTAGTTTACACTACTTTATATACAGTTAGCTAGTTTAGTCCAGTGGTTCCCAACCTAGGAGTCGGGCCCCTCCAAAGGGTCAGCAGATAAATCTGAGGGGTGGTGAGATGATTAATGGGAGAGGAAAGAAGAAAAAACAAAGTTCTGATACACAAATCTGTTTTCAGTTTTTGGACTTTTTCTCTAATCTTTGATTTTTGCTGAAATATTGGATCATTTGAACATTTATTGAAATGAAAGCATGTGAGAAGTTTAGAGGGAAAAATCACTATTTGGTGGAGCTGTTAACAACTCATAGACATGTGAAATGTGACCCCGACTACACACTGCTTTTTGTAAGACGTCAAAAGACAAAAAGGTTGGAAACCACTGGTTTCATCTTTAACAATGTGTTGTATTTTAAAAGCTTGTTATATTATCCATTGTGTCAAATCTTCATCTGAAAAGTAACTAAAGCTGTCAAATAAATGTAGTGGAGTAGAAAGTACAATATTTCCCTCTGAAATGTAGAAAGTAGCATCACATGGAAATACTCAAGTAAAGTACAAGTACCTCAAAACTGTACTTCAGTAGTTGAGTAAAAGTAGTTATTTTGTACCGCTGTTTATTATTATTATTGTTATTATTGTTATTACTATTATTAATACTGAGTTACAGTTCTTTCCAGCAAACATAACAGACCAGTAAAATCAGTGTTACTGGTTTCTTTCCTGTTTAATCGTCTGATCAGTTCAGTGAAGAAACTCAGCAGCTGCTTCATGAATCAGTATTTTCAATAAAAGAGGAATAAAACCTCGTCAATATTTAGTTTACGTTCAGTTCAGACGCTGCTGACAAAATCTGTTAAACTGAAGTTTGTCTGCAGACTGATGATCACATGACATGTTTATTAAAAAGAGCTTTTTAATTATTCAGCTGGTTCTAAATTAATTTTATTTTTTTCTAGAATCAGTTTAAAGCAGATAATTGATTTATCTGTCGATTATTTACACATTTGGTTTATAAAATGTCAGAAAATGGTGAAACATGTTCTGAACTGTTCAGTTTACTGTCACACAGAACAAAAACCCTGAAAATATTCACATTTAAAAAAAAAAGTGACTCAAAATGATTAATTGATTATCAAACTGGTTGCAGCTCTGCAGTCTGTCTGTTTCAACTGGTTTCTCGTCTCTTTGCCGCCACAGATCAGCTGACTGATGATGAGACGTCTCTCTGCAGAGGAGTATTGATCGTCATCGGACCATTCAGGTCACATGATGAGACCATATTTATTGATCACAGCGTCATCACTCTCTGTAGACGACTATTGATCACAGCATCGTCGGACGGCTACAGGTCACATGATGAGCGCCGCCTTCTCTTCTTCCTTCATGGATCAGCGTCCGTCAGTGTTCGGCCCCGGCGGCGCCCTGCAGCGCTTCAGTCTGCCTCCCTCTGCTGGTCGCTGTGAGGACCGCGGCGTCCCCTTCATCCTCTACCCCTCCAGCATGGGGGCCCCTCTGAGGGGCCCCGGCCCCGGCCTCCTGCCCTACCTGGCCCCCTTCCACCACCACGGACACTTCAGCGTGTACGAGTGTCCCTTCGAGCCGGCCTTCATCCAGAAGAGGAACGAGCGCGAGCGTCAGCGGGTGAAGTGCGTAAACCAGGGTTACGCCAAGCTGAGGGAGCACCTGCCGGGTCAGAGCGCCGACCGCCGCCTCAGCAAGGTGGAGACGCTGCGCGCCGCCATCAGGTACATCAAATACCTGCAGGGGCTGGTGCAGTCGCCCGGCTCGGAGTCTCCAGCAGCAGACTGTGGAGGAGAACCTTCACCTGCAGGAGGCGCTCAGGAGCTCACCTGTCTGACCTGAACTGGAGACTTTTCATCTTTTCTGTTCATCAAACACCAGAAACAAACAGTCGTCCTTAAAGGAGAAACATTATTACTCTGAACTTGAGGACTCGTCGGGTTTTGAGCAGCAGGCTGCAGGAAACGAGCCTCCGAACCTTCAACATAATGAACTTTTGTTAAACACGTTTTGAAGACAGAAGTAACTGAGAACACTGAATACAGTTTGGTGTTGAACGAATGACAAACAGCAACCAGAGCTGCAGCTGACGACTCTTTTCATTATTGATTAATCTGTGGATCATCTTCTTGATTAATTGAGTTGTTTATGTACCAGCAGCCTTTGTGTGAATTATGGGACTTGTGGTTTCTTACTGGAGCTTTACTGGGAGAATCAGCTGACAGCTTCACTATAATACAAGATGTGAGAAAATAAAACAAATCTAATCCCAGAAGAAGAAAACGATCGGTTGAAGATGTTCCTCTTATTGTTTGTTTATTTCATGTGGTGGACGTTAAAGTCACAGCAGTTATTTTAAGTTTTATTGTCTTTGTTGTAAGAAACAGTTTGAGTTCAGCTTCAGTTCATTTCTGTAGATTTGTTTGTTTGTTTGTTTTGTTTCTTTTTCTTTTTGTGTTTCTTCAATTCAATCAAAACTTTATTTGCAACAAAACATGATTTTATCATTCTGAGATGACAAAATGTAAAAATACACAATAAATAACAGTAAATACTGAAATGAGCACCAGCTGAGCTTCTTCAGCTTCTGTCTTTTATGTTTCAGATAAACGTCACAGAAAACGACTCATAAATCAAGATCAATAAAAACAGGAAGTGAGGAAACACTATCAAAATTCAGAATAGCCAAATATATAATAATATAAAACTGAAGTGTGAAAAAATAAAATACTTAAAGAAAGAAAGAAAAGACAGAAATGTTCAGCAGGGCATTAAAAGTATTTACAGCTCAAATAGATTCAACATTTATTCACCTAAATGAAGTTTTGTGTGTCAAACAATTTGTTACTATATTAAGTGTTTTCAGTACTTTTCAATTTCCTGAAAGTAGCTGCGATTAACTATCAGGACATTTCTTTGAAAGATTGACGTCATTTATTAGTATACAGGAAATGTGCTTATTATACAGTAACCTCATATGTATTTTCTGTCAGTTAAAGAATTAAGAGACTAATTTGTTTAGAAGTTTTGCAAATTAACAACTGGGAATCAAAATATGAGATTAATTCACCAACTGAAGCAGCTCAACACTTGCAGCTTCTCTGTAAAATGTCCTAAAACCGTTAAATACCTGCAAACTACTCATTTCCCCATTTCATTAGTTTCCAGGAAATTAGTATAAAATTAAAGGCGCTGCGTGTGTAGTAAGTGTCCTCTCCTGTAGGAGGCGCTGTGTGTGTAATAAACGTCCTCTCCTGTAGGAGGCGCTGTGTGTGTAATAAACGTCCTCTCCTGTAGGAGGCGCTGTGTGTGTGCAGTAAGCGTCCTCTCCTGTAGGAGGCGCTGTGTGTGTAGTAGGCGTCCTCTCCTGTAGGAGGCGCTGTGTGTGTAATAAACGTCCTCTCCTGTAGGAGGCGCTGTGTGTGTGTAATAAGCGTCCTCTCCTGTAGGAGGCGCTGCGTGTGTGCAGTAAGCGTCCTCTCCTGTAGGAGGCGCTGTGTGTGTAGTAAGCGTCCTCTCCTGTAGGAGGCGCTGCGTGTGTAGTAAGCGTCCTCTCCTGTAGGAGGCGCTGTGTGTGTAATAAGCGTCCTCTCCTGTAGGAGGCGCTGTGTGTGTAGTAAGCGTCCTCTCCTGTAGGAGGCGCTGCGTGTGTAGTAAGCGTCCTCTCCTGTAGGAGGCGCTGCGTGTGTGCAGGAAGCGTCCTCTCCTGTAGGAGGCGCTGCGTGTGTAGTAAGCGTCCTCTCCTGTAGGAGGCGCTGCGTGTGTGTAGTAAACGTCCTCTCCTGTAGGAGGCGCTGTGTGTGTGTAATAAACGTCCTCTCCTGTAGGAGGCGCTGCGTGTGTAGTAAGCGTCCTCTCCTGTAGGAGGCGCTGTGTGTGTGTAATAAGCGTCCTCTCCTGTAGGAGGCGCTGCGTGTGTAGTAAGCGTCCTCTCCTGTAGGAGGCGCTGCGTGTGTAGTAAGCGTTCTCTCCTGTAGGAGGCGCTGCGTGTGCAGGAAGCGTCCTCTCCTGTAGGAGGCGCTGTGTATGTAATAAACGTCCTCTCCTGTAGGAGGCGCTGTGTGTGTAATAAACGTCCTCTCCTGTAGGAGGCGCTGTGTGTGTAATAAACGTCCTCTCCTGTAGGAGGCGCTGCGTGTGTGCAGGAAGCGTCCTCTCCTGTAGGAGGCGCTGCGTGTGTGTAATAAGCGTCCTCTCCTGTAGGAGGCGCTGTGTGTGTAGTAAACGTCCTCTCCTGTAGGAGGCGCTGTGTATGTAATAAACGTCCTCTCCTGTAGGAGGCGCTGTGTGTGTAGTAAGCGTCCTCTCCTGTAGGAGGCGCTGCGTGTGTGCAGGAAGCGTCCTCTCCTGTAGGAGGCGCTGTGTGTGTAGTAAGCGTCCTCTCCTATAGGAGGCGCTGTGTGTGTAGTAAACGTCCTCTCCTGTAGGAGGCGCTGCGTGTGCAGGAAGCGTCCTCTCCTGTAGGAGGCGCTGTGTATGTAATAAACGTCCTCTCCTGTAGGAGGCGCTGTGTGTGCAGGAAGCGTCCTCTCCTGTAGGAGGCGCTGTGTGTGTAGTAAGCGTCCTCTCCTGTAGGAGGCGCTGCGTGTGTGCAGGAAGCGTCCTCTCCTGTAGGAGGCGCTGCGTGTGTGTAATAAGCGTCCTCTCCTGTAGGAGGCGCTGTGTGTGTAGTAAACGTCCTCTCCTGTAGGAGGCGCTGCGTGTGTGCAGGAAGTGTCCTCTCCTGTAGGAGGCGCTGTGTGTGTAGTAAGCGTCCTCTCCTGTAGGAGGCGCTGTGTGTGTGCAGGAAGTGTCCTCTCCTGTAGGAGGCGCTGTGTGTGTAGTAAACGTCCTCTCCTGTAGGAGGCGCTGTGTGTGTGTAGTAAACGTCCTCTCCTGTAGGAGGCGCTGTGTGTAATAAACGTCCTCTCCTGTAGGAGGCGCTATGTGTAATAAACGTCCTCTCCTGTAGGAGGCGCTGCGTGTAATAAACGTCCTCTCCTGTAGGAGGCGCTGTGTGCAATAAACGTCCTCTTCTGTAGGAGGCGCTGTGTGTAATAAACGTCCTCTCCTGTAGGAGGCCCTGCGTGTGCAGGAAGCGTCGTCTCCTGTAGGAGGCGCTGCGTGTGCAGTAAACGTCCTCTCCTGTAGGAGGCGCTGCGTGTGTAGTAAACATCGTCTCCTGTAGGAGGCGCTGCGTGTGTAGTAAGCGTCGTCTCCTGTAGGAGGCGCTGCGTGTGTAATAAACGTCCTCTCCTGTAGGAGGCGCTGCGTGTGTAGTAAGCGTCCTCTCCTGTAGGAGGCGCTGCGTGTGTAGTAAACATCCTCTCCTGTAGGAGGCGCTGTGTGTGTGTAATAAACGTCCTCTCCTGTAGGAGGCGCTGCATGTGTAGTAAGCGTCCTCTCCTGTAGGAGGCGCTGCGTGTGCAGGAAGCGTCCTCTCCTGTAGGAGGCGCTGCGTGTGCAGGAAGCGTCCTCTCCTGTAGGAGGCGCTGCGTGCAGTAAGCGTCCTCTCCTGTAGGAGGCGCTGCGTGTGTAGTAAGCGTCCTCTCCTGTAGGAGGCGATGCGTGCAGTAAGCGTCCTCTCCTGTAGGAGGCGCTGCGTGTGTAGTAAGCGTCCTCTCCTGTAGGAGGCGATGCGTGCAGTAAGCGTCCTCTCCTGTAGGAGGCGCTGTGTGTGTAGTAAGTGTCCTCTCCTGTAGGAGGCGCTGCGTGTGTAATAAACGTCCTCTCCTGTAGGAGGCGCTGTGTGTGTAGTAAGTGTCCTCTCCTGTAGGAGGCGCTGCGTGTGTAATAAACGTCCTCTCCTGTAGGAGGCGCTGTGTGTGTAGTAAGCGTCCTCTCCTGTAGGAGGCGCTGTGTGTGTAGTAAGTGTCCTCTCCTGTAGGAGGCGCTGCGTGTGTAATAAACGTCCTCTCCTGTAGGAGGCGCTGCGTGTGTAATAAACGTCCTCTCCTGTAGGAGGCGCTGTGTGTGTGTAATAAGCGTCCTCTCCTGTAGGAGGCGCTGCGTGTGTAGTAAGCGTCCTCTCCTGTAGGAGGCGCTGTGTGTGTGTAATAAGCGTCCTCTCCTGTAGGAGGCGCTGTGTGCAGTAAGCGTCCTCTCCTGTAGGAGGCGCTGTGTGTGTAGTAAGCGTCCTCTCCTGTAGGAGGCGCTGTGTGTGTGTAATAAGCGTCCTCTCCTGTAGGAGGCGCTGTGTGTGTAGTAAGCGTCCTCTCCTGTAGGAGGCGCTGTGTGTGTGTAATAAGCGTCCTCTCCTGTAGGAGGCGCTGCGTGTGTAGTAAGCGTCCTCTCCTGTAGGAGGCGCTGCGTGTGTAGTAAGCGTCCTCTCCTGTAGGAGGCGCTGTGTGTGTAGTAAGCGTCCTCTCCTGTAGGAGGCGCTGTGTGTGTGCAGGAAGCGTCCTCTCCTGTAGGAGGCGCTGCGTGTGTATTAAGCGTTCTCTCCTGTAGGAGGCGCTGTGTGTGTGTAATAAGCGTCCTCTCCTGTAGGAGGCGCTGTGTGTGTGTAGTAAGCGTCCTCTCCTGTAGGAGGCGCTGTGTGTGTAGTAAACGTCCTCTCCTGTAGGAGGCGCTGCGTGTGCAGGAAGCGTCCTCTCCTGTAGGAGGCGCTGTGTATGTAATAAACGTCCTCTCCTGTAGGAGGCGCTGTGTGTGTAGTAAGCGTCCTCTCCTGTAGGAGGCGCTGTGTATGTAATAAACGTCCTCTCCTGTAGGAGGCGCTGTGTGTGTAGTAAGCGTCCTCTCCTGTAGGAGGCGCTGCGTGTGTGCAGGAAGCGTCCTCTCCTGTAGGAGGCGCTGTGTGTGTAGTAAGCGTCCTCTCCTATAGGAGGCGCTGTGTGTGTAGTAAACGTCCTCTCCTGTAGGAGGCGCTGCGTGTGCAGGAAGCGTCCTCTCCTGTAGGAGGCGCTGTGTGTGTAGTAAACGTCCTCTCCTGTAGGAGGCGCTGCGTGTGCAGGAAGCGTCCTCTCCTGTAGGAGGCGCTGTGTATGTAATAAACGTCCTCTCCTGTAGGAGGCGCTGTGTGTGCAGGAAGCGTCCTCTCCTGTAGGAGGCGCTGTGTGTGTAGTAAGCGTCCTCTCCTGTAGGAGGCGCTGTGTATGTAATAAACGTCCTCTCCTGTAGGAGGCGCTGTGTGTGTAGTAAGCGTCCTCTCCTGTAGGAGGCGCTGCGTGTGTGCAGGAAGCGTCCTCTCCTGTAGGAGGCGCTGTGTGTGTAGTAAGCGTCCTCTCCTGTAGGAGGCGCTGCGTGTGTGCAGGAAGCGTCCTCTCCTGTAGGAGGCGCTGCGTGTGTGTAATAAGCGTCCTCTCCTGTAGGAGGCGCTGTGTGTGTAGTAAACGTCCTCTCCTGTAGGAGGCGCTGCGTGTGTGCAGGAAGTGTCCTCTCCTGTAGGAGGCGCTGTGTGTGTAGTAAGCGTCCTCTCCTGTAGGAGGCGCTGTGTGTGTGCAGGAAGTGTCCTCTCCTGTAGGAGGCGCTGTATGTGTAGTAAACGTCCTCTCCTGTAGGAGGCGCTGTGTGTGTGTAGTAAACGTCCTCTCCTGTAGGAGGCGCTGTGTGTAATAAACGTCCTCTCCTGTAGGAGGCGCTGCGTGTGTAGTAAGCGTCCTCTCCTGTAGGAGGCGCTGTGTGTGTGTAGTAAACGTCCTCTCCTGTAGGAGGCGCTGTGTGCAATAAACGTCCTCTCCTGTAGGAGGCGCTGCGTGTAATAAACGTCCTCTCCTGTAGGAGGCGCTGTGTGCAATAAACGTCCTCTCCTGTAGGAGGCGCTGTGTGTAATAAACGTCCTCTCCTGTAGGAGGCGCTGTGTGTAATAAACGTCCTCTCCTGTAGGAGGCGCTGCGTGTGTAGTAAGTGTCCTCTCCTGTAGGAGGCGCTGCGTGTGCAGGAAGCGTCGTCTCCTGTAGGAGGCGCTGCGTGTGCAGTAAACGTCCTCTCCTGTAGGAGGCGCTGCGTGTGTAGTAAACATCGTCTCCTGTAGGAGGCGCTGCGTGTGTAGTAAGCGTCGTCTCCTGTAGGAGGCGCTGTGCGTGCAGTAAACGTCCTCTCCTGTAGGAGGCGCTGCGTGTGTAGTAAACATCCTCTCCTGTAGGAGGCGCTGTGTGTGTGTAATAAACGTCCTCTCCTGTAGGAGGCGCTGCGTGTGTAGTAAGCGTCCTCTCCTGTAGGAGGCGCTGCGTGTGCAGTAAACATCCTCTCCTGTAGGAGGCGCTGTGTGTGTGTAATAAACGTCCTCTCCTGTAGGAGGCGCTGCGTGTGTAGTAAGCGTCCTCTCCTGTAGGAGGCGCTGCGTGTGCAGGAAGCGTCCTCTCCTGTAGGAGGCGCTGCGTGCAGTAAGCGTCCTCTCCTGTAGGAGGCGCTGCGTGTGTAGTAAGCGTCCTCTCCTGTAGGAGGCGCTGCGTGTGTAGTAAGCGTCCTCTCCTGTAGGAGGCGCTGTGTGTGTAGTAAGCGTTCTCTCCTGTAGGAGGCGCTGCGTGTGTAATAAACGTCCTCTCCTGTAGGAGGCGCTGCGTGTGTAGTAAGCGTTCTCTCCTGTAGGAGGCGCTGCGTGTGTAGTAAGCGTCCTCTCCTGTAGGAGGCGCTGTGTGTGTGCAGTAAGCGTCCTCTCCTGTAGGAGGCGCTGTGTGTGTAATAAACGTCCTCTCCTGTAGGAGGCGCTGTGTGTGTAGTAAGCGTCCTCTCCTGTAGGAGATGCTGTGTGTGTAGTAAACGTCCTCTCCTGTAGGAGGCGCTGTGTGTGTAGTAAGCGTCCTCTCCTGTAGGAGATGCTGTGTGTGTAGTAAACGTCCTCTCCTGTAGGAGGCGCTGTGTGTGTAGTAAGCGTCCTCTCCTGTAGGAGGCGCTGTGTGTGTAGTAAACGTCCTCTCCTGTAGGAGGCGCTGTGTGTGTAGTAAGCGTCCTCTCCTGTAGGAGATGCTGTGTGTGCAGGAAGCGTCCTCTCCTGTAGGAGGCGCTGTGTGTGTAGTAAGCGTCCTCTCCTGTAGGAGGCGCTGTGTGTGTAGTAAGCGTCCTCTCCTGTAGGAGGCGCTGTGTGTGTGTAATAAACGTCCTCTCCTGTAGGAGGCGCTGCGTGTGTAGCAAGCGTCCTCTCCTGTAGGAGACGCTGTGTGTGTGTAATAAACGTCCTCTCCTGTAGGAGGCGCTGTGTGTGTGTAATAAACGTCCTCTCCTGTAGGAGGCGCTGCGTGTGTAGTAAGCGTCCTCTCCTGTAGGAGACGCTGTGTGTGTGTAGTAAGCGTCCTCTCCTGTAGGAGGCGCTGTGTGTGTGTAATAAACGTCCTCTCCTGTAGGAGGCGCTGTGTGTGTAGTAAGCGTCCTCTCCTGTAGGAGGCGCTGTGTGTGTAGTAAGCGTCCTCTCCTGTAGGAGGCGCTGTGTGTGTGTAATAAACGTCCTCTCCTGTAGGAGGCGCTGCGTGTGTAGTAAGCGTTCTCTCCTGTAGGAGACGCTGTGTGTGTAATAAACGTCCTCTCCTGTAGGAGGCGCTGTGTGTGTAGTAAGCGTCCTCTCCTGTAGGAGATGCTGTGTGTGCAGGAAGCGTCCTCTCCTGTAGGAGGCGCTGTGTGTGTAGTAAGCGTCCTCTCCTGTAGGAGGCGCTGTGTGTGTAGTAAGCGTCCTCTCCTGTAGGAGGCGCTGCGTGTGTGCAGGAAGCGTCCTCTCCTGTAGGAGGCGCTGTGTGTGTAGTAAGCGTCCTCTCCTATAGGAGGCGCTGTGTGTGTAGTAAACGTCCTCTCCTGTAGGAGGCGCTGCGTGTGCAGGAAGCGTCCTCTCCTGTAGGAGGCGCTGTGTGTGTAGTAAACGTCCTCTCCTGTAGGAGGCGCTGCGTGTGCAGGAAGCGTCCTCTCCTGTAGGAGGCGCTGTGTATGTAATAAACGTCCTCTCCTGTAGGAGGCGCTGTGTGTGCAGGAAGCGTCCTCTCCTGTAGGAGGCGCTGTGTGTGTAGTAAGCGTCCTCTCCTGTAGGAGGCGCTGTGTATGTAATAAACGTCCTCTCCTGTAGGAGGCGCTGTGTGTGTAGTAAGCGTCCTCTCCTGTAGGAGGCGCTGCGTGTGTGCAGGAAGCGTCCTCTCCTGTAGGAGGCGCTGTGTGTGTAGTAAGCGTCCTCTCCTGTAGGAGGCGCTGCGTGTGTGCAGGAAGCGTCCTCTCCTGTAGGAGGCACTGTGTATGTAATAAACGTCCTCTCCTGTAGGAGGCGCTGTGTGTGCAGGAAGCGTCCTCTCCTGTAGGAGGCGCTGTGTATGTAATAAACGTCCTCTCCTGTAGGAGGCGCTGTGTGTGCAGGAAGCGTCCTCTCCTGTAGGAGGCGCTGTGTGTGTAGTAAGCGTCCTCTCCTGTAGGAGGCGCTGTGTATGTAATAAACGTCCTCTCCTGTAGGAGGCGCTGTGTGTGTAGTAAGCGTCCTCTCCTGTAGGAGGCGCTGCGTGTGTGCAGGAAGCGTCCTCTCCTGTAGGAGGCGCTGTGTGTGTAGTAAGCGTCCTCTCCTGTAGGAGGCGCTGCGTGTGTGCAGGAAGCGTCCTCTCCTGTAGGAGGCGCTGCGTGTGTGTAATAAGCGTCCTCTCCTGTAGGAGGCGCTGTGTGTCTAGTAAACGTCCTCTCCTGTAGGAGGCGCTGCGTGTGTGCAGGAAGTGTCCTCTCCTGTAGGAGGCGCTGTGTGTGTAGTAAGCGTCCTCTCCTGTAGGAGGCGCTGTGTGTGTGCAGGAAGTGTCCTCTCCTGTAGGAGGCGCTGTGTGTGTAGTAAACGTCCTCTCCTGTAGGAGGCGCTGTGTGTGTGTAGTAAACGTCCTCTCCTGTAGGAGGCGCTGTGTGTAATAAACGTCCTCTCCTGTAGGAGGCGCTGCGTGTGTAGTAAGCGTCCTCTCCTGTAGGAGGCGCTGTGTGTGTGTAGTAAACGTCCTCTCCTGTAGGAGGCGCTGTGTGCAATAAACGTCCTCTCCTGTAGGAGGCGCTGCGTGTAATAAACGTCCTCTCCTGTAGGAGGCGCTGTGTGCAATAAACGTCCTCTCCTGTAGGAGGCGCTGTGTGTAATAAACGTCCTCTCCTGTAGGAGGCGCTGTGTGCAGTAAACGTCCTCTCTTGTAGGAGGCACTGCGTGTGTAGTAAACATCGTCTCCTGTAGGAGGCGCTGCGTGTGTAGTAAGCGTCGTCTCCTGTAGGAGGCGCTGTGCGTGCAGTAAACGTCCTCTCCTGTAGGAGGCGCTGCGTGTGTAGTAAACATCCTCTCCTGTAGGAGGCGCTGTGTGTGTGTAATAAACGTCCTCTCCTGTAGGAGGCGCTGCGTGTGTAGTAAGCGTCCTCTCCTGTAGGAGGCGCTGCGTGTGCAGGAAGCGTCCTCTCCTGTAGGAGGCGCTGCGTGCAGTAAGCGTCCTCTCCTGTAGGAGGCGCTGCGTGTGTAGTAAGCGTCCTCTCCTGTAGGAGGCGCTGCGTGTGTAGTAAGCGTCCTCTCCTGTAGGAGGCGCTGTGTGTGTAGTAAGCGTTCTCTCCTGTAGGAGGCGCTGCGTGTGTAATAAACGTCCTCTCCTGTAGGAGGCGCTGCGTGTGTAGTAAGCGTTCTCTCCTGTAGGAGGCGCTGCGTGTGTAGTAAGCGTCCTCTCCTGTAGGAGGCGCTGTGTGTGTGCAGTAAGCGTCCTCTCCTGTAGGAGGCGCTGTGTGTGTAATAAACGTCCTCTCCTGTAGGAGGCGCTGCGTGTGTAGTAAGCGTTCTCTCCTGTAGGAGACGCTGTGTGTGTAATAAACGTCCTCTCCTGTAGGAGGCGCTGCGTGTGTAGTAAGCGTCCTCTCCTGTAGGAGGCGCTGTGTGTGTAGTAAGCGTCCTCTCCTGTAGGAGGCGCTGTGTGTGTGTAATAAACGTCCTCTCCTGTAGGAGGCGCTGCGTGTGTAGCAAGCGTCCTCTCCTGTAGGAGACGCTGTGTGTGTGTAATAAACGTCCTCTCCTGTAGGAGGCGCTGTGTGTGTGTAATAAACGTCCTCTCCTGTAGGAGGCGCTGCGTGTGTAGTAAGCGTCCTCTCCTGTAGGAGACGCTGTGTGTGTGTAGTAAACATCGTCTCCTGTAGGAGGCGCTGCGTGTGTAGTAAGCGTCGTCTCCTGTAGGAGGCGCTGTGCGTGCAGTAAACGTCCTCTCCTGTAGGAGGCGCTGCGTGTGTAGTAAACATCCTCTCCTGTAGGAGGCGCTGTGTGTGTGTAATAAACGTCCTCTCCTGTAGGAGGCGCTGCGTGTGTAGTAAGCGTCCTCTCCTGTAGGAGGCGCTGCGTGTGCAGTAAACATCCTCTCCTGTAGGAGGCGCTGTGTGTGTGTAATAAACGTCCTCTCCTGTAGGAGGCGCTGCGTGTGTAGTAAGCGTCCTCTCCTGTAGGAGGCGCTGCGTGTGCAGGAAGCGTCCTCTCCTGTAGGAGGCGCTGTGTGTGTAATAAACGTCCTCTCCTGTAGGAGGCGCTGCGTGTGTAGTAAGCGTTCTCTCCTGTAGGAGACGCTGTGTGTGTAATAAACGTCCTCTCCTGTAGGAGGCGCTGCGTGCAGTAAGCGTCCTCTCCTGTAGGAGGCGCTGCGTGTGTAGTAAGCGTCCTCTCCTGTAGGAGGCGCTGTGTGTGTAGTAAGCGTTCTCTCCTGTAGGAGGCGCTGCGTGTGTAATAAACGTCCTCTCCTGTAGGAGGCGCTGCGTGTGTAGTAAGCGTCCTCTCCTGTAGGAGGCGCTGTGTGTGTGCAGTAAGCGTCCTCTCTTGTAGGAGGCGCTGTGTGTGTAATAAACGTCCTCTCCTGTAGGAGGCGCTGCGTGTGTAGTAAGCGTTCTCTCCTGTAGGAGACGCTGTGTGTGTAATAAACGTCCTCTCCTGTAGGAGGCGCTGCGTGTGTAGTAAGCGTCCTCTCCTGTAGGAGGCGCTGTGTGTGTAGTAAGCGTCCTCTCCTGTAGGAGGCGCTGTGTGTGTAGTAAGCGTCCTCTCCTGTAGGAGGCGCTGTGTGTGTAGTAAGCGTCCTCTCCTGTAGGAGGCGCTGTGTGTGTAGCAAGCGTCCTCTCCTGTAGGAGACGCTGTGTGTGTGTAATAAACGTCCTCTCCTGTAGGAGGCGCTGTGTGTGTGTAATAAACGTCCTCTCCTGTAGGAGGCGCTGCGTGTGTAGTAAGCGTCCTCTCCTGTAGGAGACGCTGTGTGTGTGTAGTAAGCGTCCTCTCCTGTAGGAGGCGCTGTGTGTGTGTAATAAACGTCCTCTCCTGTAGGAGGCGCTGTGTGTGTAGTAAGCGTCCTCTCCTGTAGGAGGCGCTGTGTGTGTAGTAAGCGTCCTCTCCTGTAGGAGGCGCTGTGTGTGTGTAACAAACGTCCTCTCCTGTAGGAGGCGCTGCGTGTGTAGTAAGCGTTCTCTCCTGTAGGAGATGCTGTGTGTGTAATAAACGTCCTCTCCTGTAGGAGGCGCTGTGTGTGTAGTAAGCGTCCTCTCCTGTAGGAGATGCTGTGTGTGTAGTAAGCGTCCTCTCCTGTAGGAGGCGCTGTGTGTGTGTGTAACAAACGTCCTCTCCTGTAGGAGGCGCTGTGTGTGTAGTAAGCGTCCTCTCCTGTAGGAGATGCTGTGTGTGTAGTAAGCGTCCTCTCCTGTAGGAGGCGCTGTGTGTGTGTAACAAACGTCCTCTCCTGTAGGAGGCGCTGTGTGTGTAGTAAGCGTTCTCTCCTGTAGGAGACGCTGTGTGTGTAATAAACGTCCTCTCCTGTAGGAGGCGCTGTGTGTGTGTAACAAACGTCCTCTCCTGTAGGAGGCGCTGCGTGTGTAGTAAGCGTTCTCTCCTGTAGGAGACGCTGTGTGTGTGTAACAAACGTCCTCTCCTGTAGGAGGCGCTGCGTGTGTAGTAAGCGTTCTCTCCTGTAGGAGACGCTGTGTGTGTAACAAACGTCCTCTCCTGTAGGAGGCGCTGCGTGTGTAGTAAGCGTTCTCTCCTGTAGGAGGCGCTGTGTGTGTAATAAGCGTCCTCTCCTGTAGGAGGCGCTGCGTGTGTAGTAAGCGTCCTCTCCTGTAGGAGGCGCTGTGTGTGTAGTAAGCGTTCTCTCCTGTAGGAGACGCTGTGTGTGTAACAAACGTCCTCTCCTGTAGGAGGCGCTGCGTGTGTAGTAAGCGTCCTCTCCTGTAGGAGGCGCTGTGTGTGTAGTAAGCGTCCTCTCCTGTAGGAGGCGCTGTGTGTGTAGTAAGCGTCCTCTCCTGTAGGAGGCGCTGTGTGTGTGTAATAAACGTCCTCTCCTGTAGGAGGCGCTGTGTGTGTAGTAAGCGTCCTCTCCTGTAGGAGACGCTGTGTGTGTAATAAACGTCCTCTCCTGTAGGAGGCGCTGTGTGTGTAGTAAGCGTCCTCTCCTGTAGGAGACGCTGTGTGTGTAATAAACGTCCTCTCCTGTAGGAGGCGCTGTGTGTGTGTAGTAAGCGTGCTCTCCTGTAGGAGACGCTGTGTGTGTAATAAACGTCCTCTCCTGTAGGAGGCGCTGTGTGTGCAGGAAGCGTCGTCTCCTGTAGGAGGCGCTGCGTGTGTAGTAAACGTCCTCTCCTGTAGGAGGCGCTGCGTGTGTAGTAAATGTCGTCTCCTGAACTTTAATTACGTTTCTGTTTCTAAAGTGAATTTCAGTTTTGAGATTTTTTCAGGACTGAATGAAAACTGTTCATGTGCAGAAAGACAGAAACAAATGAGACCAGTGATCATTAAATATTGATTTATTTTATATTTAGTTGTGAGGAAATGATAAAGCAGAAGTTACCCACCGAACATGATGCATTAGAAAAATAAAAAGCTTCTTTTGACTAAAATAACACCAAAGATTGATCTGTCGTTCTGTTCCAGTTCGTCCTGCTGTTTCATTCATTCATCTGTTGGACAGTTTGTGTGTGAACATGTTTCCTCACATCAGGCCTCAGATTCAACTTCCTGTCAGCTGGACTCAACTTCCTGTCAGCTGGACTCAACTTCCTGTCAGCTGGACTCAACTTCCTGTCTGCTGGACTCAACTTCCTGTCTGCTGGACTCAACTTCCTGCTCTGACTCATCATGAACACTCGGTCACACTCCTGTCGACGTAAACAGGATGTGATGTCACAGGTGATGCAGATCTGAGATCCTCAACATGACGACAAACAGGAAGTTGCTCCTGTTGAATTATTGATTTTCACTAAAAAAAAAAAAGACGAAATATTTGTTTCTTTGATGTTTCACATTTTCTGCTTTCACATCATAAACTGAATCTTGTTTTTAGACGAAACATCTGAAGACGTCATCTTTATTAAAGCTGATCAGATCCGATCATATTGATCAGTATCAGCTGAAATAGTCACCTGATGACAAAATGAAACTTGTCTGTTGTGGGTTCGTGTGTCTGTACTCGACCAAAGATCCTCTGTGAGGAGAAGACGCTCCGCTCTGTAACACCGCCGCCGGAACGATCAGAGCGACAGAGTGAGACGTCTTCTCTCTAGAGGATCAGCATCGATCAATAGTTTTCAGCTGTTATTTAATGTGTCAGATACAGATTGAAGCTACATTACAGCTGCACCGATTAAGCAGATCAACAGAACGATGAATTAATAAACTTTCAGTCATTTTTTTTAAGCAAAATTGTCAAATATTTGCTGGTTTCGGCTCCTCGTGATCGTTTCCTGCTGTCAGACGATTATAACGACCATCAACTCACCGCAGATTAATCTTCAACTGCAGATAATTTACATCCACGTACAAGTATCTGATCAGGCACTGGATCACATGGATTTTATAGATTAATTGTGAATAAAATATATTTTCTGGTTAATAATCAGTTTCAGCAGTTTGTTCTTTAATGTGTTGATTTTATTTCTGTCGGTTTATAGTTTAATGTTTTATTGTAATAAATCATCAGCAGCAGCTGAAACCAGCAAACATTTGATGTTTTTGCTTAAAAAAAATGAGTTGCTGATAAATGTTGTTAATCAATATAATACTTATTAATGGTGTTTTTCAACCACAGCTGATCATTGAGAGGAGAATATCTCAGCAGGTCAGAGGATTCATTCATTCATTCATTCATTCATTCATTAAAGGGAGTTCTGCTTTAATACCACAGATACTGATCAGAAGCAGAATACTCAGCGTATTGATTATCAGTGATTAGGAGAGTCTGAGCAGGAAGACGAACCTTTTCAACAACAACAACAACGACAGAAATTCATGCAAATCAAATCAAAGCTCCGATCGAACAGTTTGGTTCTTCTTCCTGTCAGCTCGTCTTTGGCTTTTTTTTTTTAAAAACGGGACAAAACTAAAAAGCAAATAAACACCTGAAAGCTTCTTCACACCTTTTACATCCCAGTCACAGAGAGACGCTGCTGTTTCCATCAAAAAACCATTAAAGTCGATTCTTCTCAACACGTTTGCTGCTTCTTTAATGAGCAGAAACAACCTGCAGATGAATGTTGTTAAATAAACACAAACAGGAAATGAAGCTCGTTAAAAAAAATCAATCAGCGGAGGAAAGTTTGGAGGTTCGTTAAGCCGCAACGACACAACGTTGTGTTTTTGTTGGAAACAGCAGCTGTTTGTGTTTTTATCAACATTAAATGTTTGAGAGAAAATACTGAAACTGAAAATCAGCTGCAGACGTTTTTTTTTTTTTTTTTTACTGTGAACGACAGAAGCAACACGTCTGATCTCGAGCAGAACACAGTGACGACCTCTCGTCTCTCTTCGGGTGACGTCCGACGTGACGTCAGCGACGTCTGAGCCCTTCCCGCCACCGACACGTCGATGACGTCGTCTAGTCATGAAGTTGCCCTGAATCATGTTGAGTTAGTGGAGCTGCAGAAACAAACAGTCTGTGTCTCTTTAGTGTCAACGTTCATCTCGCTGCTCTTTTCCCTTCTGTGACCATGTGACCCGCCGTGCGGTCGGCGTCCTCAGGCGTCCTGGACGTAGAGGACGGCGAGGCGGCGGTACACCCGGCTGCGGTGCTGCGGCTGCAGGCAGTAGGCGATGCTGAGCTCCACTTCCTGGCAGCGTCGCAGGAAGCGGCAGCGGTCCCGGGCCAGCTCCTCCCAGGGGCCCCGCCGGTCCTCTTCCTCCTCGCCGCTGCTGGCGAAGAACTCCTCCACGTCGTCACGGAAACGAACCTGAACAGGAAGAGGAAGGAGAGTCAACACAGCGAGCACTGAAGACTTCCTGTTCCAGGGTTTGTTCTTTACTCTGAGTCACAATCAATAAACTCATCAATCCTCTGGAGATGATCAATGATCGGTTTCATAATGAGACTAATGCAGAATATAAACGACCGTCTTCTGTCTCTGAGTTTAAATGAGCTCATGAACATTTAAATTAGTTTAATATAAACTTATTATATTTAGGTTTCTAGTAGTTAATCAATGACTGAATGTTCTTCATTGATTAAGTTCTGGCTCATTAGATTCTTTGTTAAATTCTCATTAACGAGTTTCCTGCACATACGACCAGCAACTAAACTACACATGAAACTAAAACTCAAGCAGCTGATCAGTTTTGCATCTTTCTGTAAAAACGAACCATTAAACACCTGAACTGACTCCGTGTGATCAGAACGAACCGATCATTGAATCTGAACAGGAACTGATTGATCAGGTGCTTCTGTTGCAAGTCTGTGTTGTTTGTTATGTTTGTAATATTGATCAATAATTATGTGCTTATTCATAAAAGTAAATATTAAAGAGACAAAGCTGAATCTGATAATAATTCATTAGTTTCATAATCAATAAAATTCTGTCTTACTGCTTCAAACCAGAGCAGGTCACCTGATAGCAGGGCTGAGCTCTGATTGGCTGCTGACACACACTCCCCCTGAGTCTCAGTCACCTGACACACAACTGTCACATGTACCTGAACCTCACTGGGACTCCTTTAAAACCGACGATACCAGTACCAATACCAGTACCCTTACAGTGATACCAGTACCAGTACCCTTACAGTGATACCAGTACCAATACCAGTACCCTGAAAGTGATACCAGTACCAACCAGTACCCTTACAGTGATACCAGTATCAGTACTTTATTCAGTCCCATCATGTGAACAGACATGTATAATATATGTATATATACATTAGGGATGCACAATATTTTGCATCACAATAAATACATATATGTATATACACACACACACACATAAATATATGTATACATATACATACATACATATATATGTGTGTGTGTAAATATATATGTATACGTATACATATATATTTACACACATACATATATACATATATATGTGTGTGTGTAAATATATATGTGTACGTACACATATATATTTACACACATACATATATACATATATATGTGTGTGTGTAAATATATATGTGTACGTATACATATATATTTACACACACACATAAATATATGTATACATATACATACATACATATATATGTGTGTGTGTAAATATATATGTGTACGTATACATATATATTTACACACACAGTTTGCTGATTTTTCTGACTCTGTTCTGATTTATTTGGTTTTATTGTTATTTATTAATCACTTCTTTTAATGACAAAACCAGGAAACAGTGAAAGAAGCAGTTTGAAGCTGTTGAGATCAGTCAGTAAAAATGTTTTTTCCTCATATCACACAAAACCAACCACAGTCATTTATAAAGTATAGATTAATGATTAAATATTTATATATTTAATATTTCCAACATGAATCTCTGTGAGCAGCACAGACAAACAGCCTGGATGAGTCCAAACAGCTGCAGGAGGTCACATGATGTTTTAAAGTGTCAGCAGAGACACGACAGGAGCTTCAGTTATATTTACATGATATTTGTTTACATGCTGCAGATCTTTAGATGTTTTCATGTTGTATTAAAGTAAAACAAATGAAGCAGATGACGGTTTATAACAGAGTCTGTTTCACTTTCACATCAACATGTTTCATCAGCTGCTGTCAAACCAGACAAACTTTATTTACATTTAATATGTCGACGCTGTTTAATCCACAGCGAAGATCTGTCCAATCACAGAGCTGCACAGTAACTACGTACATTTACTCAAGTACTGTAGTACAACTTTAAGGTACTTGTACTTTACTTGAGTATTTCCATGTGATGCTACTTTCTACATTTCAGAGGGAAATATTGCACTTTCTACTCCACTACATTTATTTGACAGCTTTAGTTACTTTTCAGATGAAGATTTGACACAATGGATAATATAACAAGCTTTTAAAATACAACACATTGTTAAAGATGAAACCTGTGGTTTCCAACCTTTTTGTCTTTTGACGTCTTACAAAAAGCAGTGTGTAGTCGGGGTCACATTTCACATGTCTATGAGTTGTTAACAGCTCCACCAAATAGTGATTTTTCCCTCTAAACTTCTCACATGCTTTCATTTCAATAAATGTTCAAATGATCCAATATTTCAGCAAAAATCAAAGATTAGAGAAAAAGCTCATAATAATACTGATGTACTTTTACTGCAGGAGGATTTTTCATGCAATATTTTTTACTTGTAATGGAGTATTTGTACATGGCTGTATTAGTACGTGAGAAGTTCTCTAGTTTCTGTTTGCTTTGTGTTGTATTGAAATATTTCCGTATCAGTTTCAGCTGATATCAGAACGATACTTCATACAGTCTGATGATGGTTTGTATGTTTAGTTTTTTGTGGCTTTTTTTTTTCTTTTTAGTCAAACTGTGAAAAGAAAAGCAGCAAGTATTTAGAGCAGACGTGAGAAAACGGTTCAAACTGGTGGAAAATAAAAAAAAACTAAAATACAGTTTTGAAGCCAGAACTCCAGACTGAACACCTGATATAAAGATGATAGAAAAACACTGGTTTCAATGGGTTTAATGGGGACGTTTGGTCTGTGAGGATCTGAGTGTCTTTACAGTTTATTACAGACTTATTACAGCAGCTGAGGTTGGAATTAAAAACCTGGAAAAATCCAAACTGTATCCATGCTCCACGCAAACAAAATGATTTTTAAAAAAAAGCAAATTAAAAAGCCAAAAACGTCCCTGATGAGACACAAAAATACCAAATATCTGCTGCTGACGATGATGTTTAAAAGACCAAACGATTCAATAATCAGCTTAAAATGATTAATCCATGTATGTCTAATTATTCTGCAGTTTGATCAATAATCAATAATCAATATACGTTTAGGATCAGCTGCTGCAGTGAATCTGAGCTCAGTAATTATTTCTTCTGGCTGGAAGAGATTAAACATCTGAAGTTGTCTCAGTCGTTGGCTGATCGGACGAACTGAATGACGGAAAACAAACTGACCTTCTTGACTGTGCTGCAGCTCCGTGGGGAGGAACCGGAGGAACCGGAGGAACCGGAGGAGGAACCGGAGGAGGTGGAAGGTTCAGAGAAGCCGCTGTCGAGCCTCTCCTCAGCCTCCTCCTTCCTGTACTCCGGCGGTGCTGCTGGGTTGTGATGGGGGGAGCGAGGGGGAGTCTGGGAGGCCTTTTTGGCCCTGGCCCTGACCCGGGGCCCGGGCTCGACGGGCTTTTGAGTCCTGAGCGGGGCCTGGAAGTTAAAGAGGCTGTAAGGGTCCGAGGAGCAGCTGAAGGAGCTCCACAGGTGGACGCTCTCCGCTTCGTCCACCTCGCTGGCGGAAGTCGAGTCGTCCCAGGTGTCGTGTCCAGAGGGGGGGGAGGAGGAGGTGAGGGCAGGGGGGGCTGCGAGGGAGGAGAGGGGAAGAGGGGTGAGGTCGGGGGAAGAGGCGGGGGTGGACTGGGTGGAGGACGGCGGTGTGGCGGCGGGGATGGTCCTGGGCGGCGTGCTGCCCGTGTGCAGCCGGGCGGTGAAGTTTCGGGGGTTGTACGGGTCCTGACTTTGGCACAAGGAGCTCCACAGGCGCTCCGCGTCGGAGTCCGCCTCACTGTCCGAGTCTGACGCCTCGTCCTCGTCTTCGTCATCTTCGTCCGTCGAGTCGGACAGCTCGGACGAGCCCTCGCTGTCAAAGCCGTCATCGTCTTCATCGCTGGACTCTCCGTCTGATTGGCTGCTGTCGTCGTCGCTGCAGGGGCATCCCATGATGAAGGCGATGTCTTTATTCTGGCACTGCGGGGAGGGCAGCGGCGCCGCCTCAGCAGACTGACCCTCCTGCATGGATGATTCCTCTTCTTCCTCGTCTTCCTGTGCCTGCTCTTCATCATCTGCCCTCCTTGATGAAGACTCCTCCTCCTCAGAAGTCTCCTCCTCCATCTCGGTCCTGACGGCGGTGCTGTTGTCAGTCGACCCAGCCTCTGGTGGCGGCGGCGGCGGCGGCTCTTCACTCAGGGCTTTGACCATGTACAGGTGGCGGATCTGGACGTGTTCCTCCTCCAGGCTGGAGTAACCATTGTCCTGGTCCGGGGTCAGAAGTGCCACCTCACTGCAGGCGGCGGCAGCTCCTGAGCCTCTCAGGTGGTTACTGATGCTGAGTAGGGGGTCAGGTGTGGACCCCTCTGTGGTCAGAAGGCCTCCATTGTTGGCCGGCGGCTCTTTGTGGTCAGTCGGTCCAGTGTTTTCTCCCAGCGTCGACACCCCCCCGCCGCCGCTCTGCACAAACACGTCGGTTGTTTGGGCAGGGGCGGCTTTTGTCTCAGCCACTGGTTGTTGTGGACAAAGCCGGCCTGTCACCGGCCGCTCTTCAGCCCAGGGCAGATCTGACAACAGCTCTTTCTGTGAGACGTCCTCGCCTCCCCAAAAGCCCCACCATGTCCTGCTCTGCCCGGAGGAGCTCACCGCCTCGGCCACCCAGTCCTTCCCTCCTGAGTGTTTTATTTCCTGAGATGACACAGAGTTCAGCAGGATGTGGCTCAGTACAGTCCTGGCAGAAGACAGATATCCCATCTGGGTCTGCTGGCAAAGGTTTAAGTCCATTTCTTCCGTGTTTTGAATCCCCATTTCCCGCAGAGAGTCAGCGGTCAGCCAGGGCAAAGTGCCGCCGCCTCTGGGCTCCAGCAGGCCGGTCGCTCCGTCATGCTGATACGGCAGGTAGGTCAGGTGCGGTAAAAACTCTCTCTCATCATCCACTAAGCTGGCTTTCACCTCTCCACCTCTCCATCCGGCTCCTGCCTCGGACAGGGCCGGGTTCCGGCTTCTGCCCGGGAGATATTTCTGCAGAAATGACAGCGCGGGCCTGGACACCACGGAGAGCAGGCCGATCCACGAGCTTTCCTGGCTGTGAAGCCCTGGAGAGGCGCCTCCATGCCCGGCCGGAGAGGAAGGGCTTTGCCCGCCGGATAAATGTGCCTCAGCACTCATGTTTCTGAACATTATCTTCAACTCAAAAGTGCAATATACAAATTATGTGACATTAACTGAGCAGCAGTGGTTACTCGGCGGTAACTGACAGGAAACTATAGTTAGCAGCTAATGTGACAGCTGTCAGACTGCGAGAGGCTGCAGCAGCTTCAGTCCGGGTTAACAGCAACTGTTATTAGCCTTTTCCATTTAAGCACATTCAGTCTTTATAAGTGAAACATCATCTTTACTCTGACTGACACACACACCGACCCTCACACCGGCAGGGACCCCAGGAGAGACCGTTTTTAGCTCCGGCGCGATTCGCGGCCCTTCGCTGAGAATGGTGGTTGGACTTCTTTCTGGTGGTGAAGACGGTGGCGGAGCTGGAGCAGAAAGAAAGGCAAAATAATAGGTCTGAAGATGAAAAACAAGCCATTTTTATCTGCTTTTAATCTCCGTGAACAGGCGGCGGCGGGATGTCTGCTGCGCTCAGCGGGGCTAGCAGCTAGCAGCTAACAGGTTAGCGTAGCAGCGGTTCGTTAACCGGAGATCGACGACAGATTCAAAAGATTCGTTCCAAAAACACAGTTTGTCAGCTTCTTTATCCACTACAGACTGTTTTTTATCTCCTCCGGGTGTTAATACTGTTTTTGTTTCCCCTCTAAAGTGAGGTTTAACCGCCGCGGTGTCTTCGTCGGTTGCGATTTCATCAGAAACTTCAGGGACTGACAGCAATGACTCGACTCTGACTTTGCGTGAAACCCGCCGGCAGGGAGCGTCGCGGTGTTACTGACCCGCAGCAGCATGCGCTCCCTGTTACATAACATATATATCTATAACCACACAGACATATCAGTGACACACAGTCCGCTGCTGCCACGTGTTTATCAGCCCGACTCTCACACAGGAGCTGCACATGCAGAGTCACACGTGGTGGAAAGTACATTTACTCATTACTGTACTGAAATACAACTTTAAGGTACTTGTACTTTACTTGAGTATTTCCATGTGATGCTACTTTCTACATTTCAGAGCGAAATATTGTACTTTCTACTCCACTACATTTATTTGACAGCTTTAGTTACTTTTCAGATGAAGATTTGACACAATGGATAATATAACAAGCTTTTAAAATACAACACATTGTTAAAGATGAAACCAGTGGTTTCCAACCTTTTTGTCTTTTGACGTCTTACAAAAAGCAGTGTGTAGTCGGGGTCACATTTCACATGTCTATGAGTTGTTAACAGCTCCACCAAATAGTGATTTTTCCCTCTAAACTTCTCACATGCTTTCATTTCAATAAATGTTCAAATGATCCAATATTTCAGCAAAAATCAAAGATTAGAGACAAAGAACTTTGTTTTTTCTTCTTTCCTCTCCCATTAATCATCTCACCACCCCTCAGATTTATCTGCTGACCCTTTGGAGGGGCCCGACCCCTAGGTTGGGAACCACTGGACTAAACTAGCTAACTGTATATAAAGTAGTGTAAACTAGCTCCACCTCCAGCAGCTACAACAGTAACATGCTGCTCTAACACTGATGCTTCACTATTAATAATCTAATGATGTCATATATAATAATATATCAGTCAGAGGGACCAAACCACTACTTTTACTGCAATACTTTAACTACATCAAGCTCATAATACTTATGTACTTTTACTGCAATACTTTAACTACATCAAGCTCATAATACTTATGTACTTTTACTGCAATACTTTAACTACATCAAGCTCATAATACTTATGTACTTTTACTGCAATACTTTAACTACATCAAGCTCATAATACTTATGTACTTTTACTGCAATACTTTAACTACATCAAGCTCATAATACTTATGTACTTTGCTGCAATACTTTAACTACATCAAGCTCATAATACTTATGTACTTTTACTGCAATACTTTAACTACATCAAGCTCATAATACTTATGTACTTTTACTGCAATACTTTAACTACATCAAGCTCATAATACTTATGTACTTTTACTGCAATACTTTAACTACATCAAGCTCATAATACTTATGTACTTTTACTGCAGTAAAGTATGTGAGTACTTCTTCCGCCGCTGCGGAGAGAAGACTCGTTATATCTCCTTAATTACATCTGCTAAAATATTTAGGAGTATTTACCAGAATAATAGAATACATTATATAATAGATGTTTTATTAATAAGTTAATAACAACACTAATAATAAAATAAAATAAAGGGAAGGAGTTTACTGTCATCTTCAGCTGCAACGATTAGTTGATTAATCAATTAGTTGACAACTATTAATTAATCACCAACTATTTTGATAATCAATTAATTGTTTTGTGTCATTTCTAAAGTAAAAAAAATTCAAATTCTCTGATTGCAGCTTCTTAAATGTGAATATTTTCATCTGATGACGTCATCTTTGGGAAATATTGATCCACATTTTTCGCCATTTAATCGATTGATGGAGAAAATCAACACATTAATCAATGATCATTAGTTGCAGCCTTATATTGAATAACAGTCACAGTTACATGATAAAATAAACCCTAAAAAGCACAAACATGACATTTCTTGTCATTTTTGCTTATTTTTAAATACAACAGAAGAAGAATTAGAGGAACAAGTTCATCACCTCCTCGGAGTAAAATGTTTTTCTCAGATTGTTGGTTTGCATGTTTTACTTTTCTCTAAAAATCCTTAAAATTAAACAATCTGAGAAGGAAAACATCAGCTAATCTTTCAGTTTGGATCAATGTGAAACGTTAATGAAGCTGTAAACAGACGTTATAACATTTAAAAGGATCTGATCTACTGGAGACATTAAAGATGAAAGTTTGATCCGTACGGAGACCTGACAGCGTCCACCTGCTCATCACAGACTAACTTTAAATGTTTAAATGTTCAGAAAAGTCACAGTCTGCTTAGCAGCTGTTTCCAAAGCTTTCGATCACATTTCATGGTCTTCCTCAGCGTTCTGAGCGACCGGCTTTATCCCGTTAATGTTGTTTTGAGGCAGATTTAGTCACTTTTTTATTCTTCTGTTGTGTTATTAACTCAAACTAAAGCTGTTAGAATCTAAACTGTAACCTCGAACTTCTTCTTTCAACTTAAAAACATGAGTGAAAGGATAGATAATTAAAAAAAATACAAATAGTTCTTCTAACACCAGCAGACGTCGTCTGGACCAACATGTTGTCTTTAGATCTGTTCATTCAGCTGCTCAGGTGGTCGTGTGAAACTAAATCTAATTCAGATTAAATGTGTTTTTATTGATATTATTATTATTATTATTATTATTATTATTATTATATGCTATAATAATAATACTAAAGACTGAGATCAGTCAGGTTATCATCATATGTTCACAGCAACTTATTTCAACACAGAAACTTTCCTTCAAACTACAACAAAAGACATTTTAACTCTAACAACAATGCATGCTGGGAAATCTGCTGATCATGTGATTAGAAACTGCAGCTCAGAGGAAATAAAACTACTGAAATAAAAACTACAACGTTTAGCTTTAGTTAAGTTGATGTTTTACAGTTTGTTGATTTTTAATAACTTGTTTTGAATTTCACATCGTTTGTATCAGAAAGAATAAATCTGACAGTTTGTTGTAACTCAGATAAACTTTCATCTGCTCAAATATCGTCTGTTGTTGTGAATCATGTTTAAATGGACATAAAACAAGATGGATGTGAATCCTTCATAAACAAAGAAGAGATGAAGCTAAAGAAACAGAAGAATATTTTTCTCCTCCCAAAGATTCAAACTCAAAAACGTTTTTTTTTCAATTCAAGTTTATTTTGTAGTGCAAATAATACAAAACATGTTCCAAAAAGAAAGTTACACGTTAATAAAACAGCTTCTTCTTCTTCTTCTTCTACGTTTGCATCTAAATCACAACGGTGAAAAAACTCATCATGTTTTCATTCACTTCAGTATTTACAGCAAATAAAGATCCAGTTCAGTTTGAACTTACATTCGCTGCTGTTTGTCTCAGTGTCACAGACGGCCGGACTCGAACCCACCGGCTGCACCGCACACGACACTTTCCATCAGCCGGAGCACGCCATCAACATGTACCTGTTAACGTACATGTTAACAGGTACATGTTGACGTACATGTTAACAGGTACATGTTAACGTACATGTTAACAGGTACATGTTAACAGGTAGATGTTGACGTACATGTTGTGATGTACATGTTAACGTACATGTTGTGATGTACATGTTAACAGGTAGATGTTAACGTACATGATGTGATGTACATGTTAACAGGTACATGTTAACGTACATGATGTGATGTACATGTTAACAGGTACATGTTGACGTACATGTTAACAGGTACATGTTGTGATGTACATGTTAACAGGTAGATGTTAACGTACATGATGTGATGTACATGTTAACAGGTACATGTTGACGTACATGTTAACAGGTACATGTTAACAGGTAGATGTTGACGTACATGATGTGATGTACATGTTAACAGGTACATGTTGACGTACATGTTAACAGGTACATGTTAACAGGTAGATGTTGACGTACATGTTGTGATGTACATGTTAACAGGTACATGTTGTGATGTACATGTTAACGTACATGTTGTGATGTACATGTTAACAGGTAGATGTTAACGTACATGTTGTGATGTACATGTTAACAGGTAGATGTTAACGTACATGTTGTGATGTACATGTTAACAGGTACATGTTGACATGTACATGTTAACAGGTACATGTTAACAGGTACATGTTAACAGGTAGATGTTAACGTACATGTTAACAGGTACATGTTGACATGTACATGTTAACAGGTACATGTTAACAGGTACATGTTAACAGGTAGATGTTAACGTACATGTTGTGATGTACATGTTAACAGGTACATGTTGACATGTACATGTTAACAGGTACATGTTAACAGGTACATGTTAACAGGTAGATGTTGACGTACATGTTAACAGGTACATGTTGACGTACATGATGTGATGTACATGTTAACAGGTACATGTTAACGTACATGTTGTGATGTACATGTTAACAGGTACATGTTGACATGTACATGTTAACAGGTACATGTTAACAGGTAGATGTTGACGTACATGTTAACAGGTACATGTTGACGTACATGATGTGATGTACATGTTAACAGGTAGATGTTGACGTACATGTTAACAGGTACATGTTGACGTACATGTTGTGATGTACATGTTAACAGGTAGATGTTGACGTACATGTTAACAGGTACATGTTAACAGGTACATGTTGACGTACATGATGTGATGTACATGTTAACAGGTAGATGTTGACGTACATGTTAACAGGTACATGTTAACAGGTACATGTTAACAGGTAGATGTTGACGTACATGTTGTGATGTATATTCGGGCTTTCAGCTGCAGGTCTGAATCTTTATTAAAGTTTTTAATGAATTTGAAACTGCAGTAGATTTCTAAAGAGCAACTCAATGATAACATATAATAATAATCACACCTTTAAAATAATTAGTTAATGGCCTGTTTTGAATGTTTTAAAATTAAGATGAAGTTAATTAATTGTTGCTGAGAAATGTGTTTTATTGTTCTGTTCCTTCAAATAATAAACACAGAAAATAAAAAGACTAATAAATTAATTTCATATTAATAATAATTTAAAAATGTAGCAAACAAGACATTAAGTGTTGTAATTATTGGCAGAATAAGTTGTGTTTTCATCTTTTCATCCAGTGTTCCCAGTGTTCCCAGTCAGGAGGATAAACAGCTGCTTTAATATCGAATCAAATATCGATGAATGCATCACGTCTTATTTAGTAACGACTGTCATTTCCAAAAAGCAGAAACGTTGTTTTTATTTATTTTTCTGCAGTTGCATCTTTAGATCAGATTATTGATGATCTGATTGGTCAGATATCTGTTTCACAGCTGGAGAGCGTCGTGAGCAGCAGAGCTCGGTGCGGTTTGTTTCCCCTCACTTTGTCTCCTCTACAGCGCAAAAAAAAAAACAACAACCGGCAGAAAATGACCCCCGTTCCCTTTCAAACATCCTCTGCAGGCGGATCAGAGACCCGGAGACGCAGCTTCATCACAAACTGCTAAACTTTCCCAAAAAAAAGTACAAAATCACAGACAGAAAAACAGGATTAAAATCAAAGAAATGAAATGTAGAAACAAACAAGTTTCAGTCACAAATCAAGATGCTGAGCAGATTAATAAAAGCTGAAAACAAAACCAGAGCAGCCAGCTGTTGCCATGACAACCTTAAAGACACCTCCTCCTCTTCCTCCTCTTCACTCACACTCAAGACTTAAAAAGCTCTCATGCAGAACAGATCGGCCTCAAAGCTTCGATATAAAACCAAACCAACACTCTCACTATAAAAATATCCTGCAGCCTGCGTCATGTCTGTACAGTCTCAGTGTGAGTTTGTGTTAATGCAGCTTTAAAGTTCTGGAAACGTGTTGTTGTTGTGTTTTCTGGATCTACCGACAGATGAACATCTGACATCTATTAAAAGTTCAAAAAGAAAAAAAAAAAACGTTCCTTTTCTAAAAATTGTGTAAAACGTGAACCAACGTCTGAACTATAAATGTGCATTTTCTTCATCGTCATTGTGTCTGCTGATAAAACGTCTTTGTGCATTTCCCAGCATGCCTCTCTGTGTGCTTTTCCTGACAGTCTTCATCACTTCGCTCACGTCGGAGCAACAAAAGCAAAAAAATAAACGGATCTCAAACCTGAAGCACAGCGGAGCCTTCTTCTTCTTCTTCTAAACATCTGAACGAGACGCTTCAAATGTGTTTAAAGGTGTTAAACTGAGCTCTGACACCTGCTGACAGGAAGTTAGTACAACTCACAACCCGAAACATCTTTAATCTGCATCAGGAGAACCTGAATATTTGAGAGTTTAAAGGATCACATCACATTATTCACTAAGTTGTTTCTGTTGGTAAAACTTTATTTTACAGCTCCTTTCATTTTGTGCTCATTTCCTGGAAAGATTCAGGAATCTTCAGGTGTTTAATGTTTAGGACGAATGATTAAAAGCTTGCAGCGTTTTATCTAATCTAGCTCGTCCATGTTTTTACAGCTTGTACTGTTGGACTGTTTGCCTGTAAAGTACAAACGTCTTCAAAATAAACACAGCAGCTGCTTCACTGTAATAAAACGCTGATACACGTGAACCCAAACAGCCTGTAAGCAGCTTCTAGTGGAGTATAAAATTAGAGGAGCTGTAAAATAAAGTG